>NW_006160160.1:307310-331279 GCF_000334495.1 Tupaia belangeri chinensis
GTAAATTGAGGGCTCTTAAATGTATTAACAAAAACTCAATTTGAAATGTATAATTACTAAATGTGATCTGGAATAATTTGTGAATGATTTGATGTTCTGTGGTTTAGTGGTTTATATAGAGCTATTGGTCTCATCTGGTGCTGGGTCTGTAGGCAGTAGGCTGTCAGGAATACAGATGAATGTGAAGTGAGAAATAGAACTTGTGAGGGTCAGCTGGAGTTCACAGATATAAACTTGAACCCACATTGGTCACTCACTGTTGCCACACCTCCAGCTTCAATGATTGAGTGACTCACAGGTCAAGTTGGCAACATTCCTCAGGAGCTAAATACACATCAGGCCCAGTAACTGGGGAAGCCGAGGTAGGATGGATATTCAGCAGCACTGAAGGAGCCATGGGCCAGCTTGCTCCTTCACAGGAAAAATTCAAGCCAACAAATCCATAGTAAAGTTCATTAGCAGCAGCAATATCTAGGGTCACCTCTCAGGTCACCCTATTTTCCTTATAATTTTAAATCTTGAAATTATACTACAAACTCAGTCCAAGCTATAGCTACCTTTTTCTTACGTCACTGCAATAGACTGCTGATTGTTCACTGTTCACCCAGCTCTTCAGCTGTCCCTCTTACATTCTACTTCTTTCAAATAAACATTGTGATTTTAAATCTAATTCTGTAATTTTCTAGGGGTCACAGTTTCTCAGCCTTGGCACTATTGATCTCTTGGTCAAATAATTTTTGTGTGTGGAGGCTGTGCTCTGTGCTTTGTAAGAATTTAGCAACATCTCTGTCCTCTGTCTCAGAGGCCAGCAGCACTCTGCCCCCATATAAACCCACCAGAAATGTCTTCAGTTACTGCCAAATGTCTATTGGGGAAAAACTATCACCATTGAGAGCAACTTTTTGTAGGTCAAAATAACTCAATGTTTTTTCCCCCTTCCTCCTTGTCCTCCTCTTCCCCCACTCCTCCTCCTCTCCCGTCTCATTTTCCTTCTCCTTCTTATATAATTATTTGTCAGAGGTAGCACATGCATGTCTCAGAGAAAAAGAGTAAGCACCCCTCAATGGGGCCTGGTCACACTGCAAACAATTTTCATCCAATTCCCCATTTTATCAGGACCCTAGGAAGACATACACAAACCTGGTATGTCTTTCACTCTACTAGGCACAGCCTTAAACCCTGATCAACCATGAGGGAACTAGATTCCTCCATATGGTGTTTAACTGCTACAGTACAAGGCCAGCCCTGTAATGGTTTTGGTATCCTTAGGAAAAATACAAAATTCTTAACATTCCTTGGCATTTTTATTATAAGCTCTTGCCAGTCATCATTTTCCTCTTTCACAGTATTTAGACTCTTGGGTTAACTACAATGTCATCATACTGATCTTTAGGTTGCCAGACTGTACCAAGAGCTTTCCTTTCTCAGGGACTTGAACATGCTAAAAGGTGTTAATTGAGGGATCTTGATGTGTTACTGAGAATTCAGTTAGAAATATGTAATTACTAAATGTGGTCTGGCATTATTTTGTGAATGATTTGATGTTATAGTTTGGGGAGTTGGTTGACAGTTTATATGAAACTACTCTTTTGTTTTGCTTTTCACTTTCATGAGAGGAAGTATACTCGTCAGAGAAAGACAGAGAGAGTGAGAAAGCACTCCTCAGAAGAGAAGGCCATGCTGCAATCCCTCTCTTCCAGTTTCCTCTTGAGATGTTGGACATGCATGCACACACCCTTGGCATGTTTTTCAAGCTACTAGTTCTGGAACTCAGATCATGTAATCAGTCATGGGGGAATCCAGCCACTTTTTCACATAACTGGTTAGCCCTTCTTTTGCTTTTTTAACCCAAACTTAACTCTAACCCTTCCCTAGAATATTCCATGTGTCCTAAACATCTATCTCTTTGCCTCAGCAAATAACCACACTTAAGGTTCCAGCTTAGATGTCATATCTGGGTGGAATATTTCTAGAAACACATAGATTAGAAAACGCCTTTTCCTGCATCTTTTCATTCATTTTATACCTTTGTTTGGGAACCTTATTTACATTTGTACTTATTAAAACTACTTGTCTAATTATTTTCTTCTCTTATAATCTACTGACATGAAATCCAAAAATAGAGGAATGGGGGATTCCTTCTATTCTTAAAGCCTGATACATTATTGGGACTTAG
The DNA here is from genome assembly GCF_000334495.1 of Tupaia belangeri chinensis. NCBI lineage: Eukaryota > Metazoa > Chordata > Mammalia > Scandentia > Tupaiidae > Tupaia > Tupaia belangeri. The sequence goes on from NW_006160160.1 coordinate 309,487, forward strand.
TGAGAAAGCTGAGCAAATGAAAGAAAAAAAATACAATCGAGAAAACATCTCGATTATTTTTAGAAACAGGTAAAAGTATAAACTGTCTTCTTTCCCACTGCAAATAAAACATATTTATGTCTAGATCCTTGATAGTATGAATTAGCCCTAGGCCATTGAGGTAATTAACAGAAAGGTTCTCAGCTGAGTAAGTGTACCAAGTTCAACAACTCTCGACTGTTTGAGAAATATCCTATGGCAGAAAGACCACAGGCCATCTAAAAACAAAACATAAACCCCAAACCAAATAAACAAAACAAAACAAAAATAACTTAAACTATTCAGTATTTTAAATGCTTATTGTCAATTTAAAATTTTAATCCTACGTATCTTCATCTCAGGCTTCCATATATTTTGAGTATGTCTGTAGGTGGTGTCTAATTTCATACCGTGCAGTGATTCTATTATACTTCCCTTATTTTTCCTTATATTTTTAAGCCCATAAGAAATTATCCATTTTATTTCAGTCCCTAGACAGCTCATAGTCTCTTGATTTCTTCTGAGAATTGATGTCTTAATTTTGGAGCACCTGTTACTTTAGAGCTGAAAACATATAGTACATCTGCATAGATTACTCCCCCCCTCCACCATGGTACCCTACAGCCTGAGTAACTACATGGCAGTGGAAGTGCAGCTTAGCATGAAAAACACCTGTTTGTGTTCTTTTTAACCAATGCAACTAAGCTACTCAGCCAAACAGTAAAAACTGCTTCTAGTACTCTAACAGCAATTATTCCGGCACATGCTGATAGAGCAGCATGGAGCAAAGTCAAGTCAGGTTCCTGGGCTTCATTTGGAGCTGTTTATAGGTTTCCAGGAGAGACAACCTGGGATCATGGATGTGCATATGAGCTTCATTAATTAAAGTCTCTGCAGAATCATGGAGAAATTCAGAATTATCATTTGTGCTCTACATTTAGTTTTCACTAAATATGTCTGTTTCTTGTTCAAAAAGGTACATTTATTTTGTTATACAAAAAATGTGTACAAACAAGTTAAACCTACTATCTATCTCAATAGGGGAACATAAAAATGTTATTTTTCTTTATTTTTAGAAAGAAATGACTGTTATTGTGAAATAATGGTTATAAAGTGATTATATACATAGTGGTAGACAATACATTGAATGTTTAATGTGTAATCCTAATGAGCACTCTGTGAATGTTTTCTCAAGTATAAATGAATGATACTACAAAGTCAGTGAGTTTATTTTATCTTTATTTCTTAACCTTTTGTTTATTGCCAGAGGGCACATGCACTTGCCAGCAAGAGAGAAAGAGAAAGAAAACACCCCCAAATCAAGCACAGTTGCACCACAAACCCTTGACTCCATTTCTGCATCCTGTAAGGATTTGGGGCACATACACAAACACCCAGCATGTTTTCTAAGTCATGGATTGTGGCTCAAATTACTGTTGACCATGTGGGATCTGTTTTTTTTACACAGCACTTTACCATTGTGCTACAAGGCCAGCCCCAGTCAATGGATTTATAATGGCACATTTCATTTTCCCTGCACCTTGCCTCCAACATCTTTCTGAACTGCATCTCTGATGAAGGCACTATCATTCTGTCATATATCAACTCATGAATCTATTCAACAAATAGTTGTTAAGCAGTTGATGCTGTGTTCCATTAATAAACAATCTTACCAGTTAAATTTGTTCTATAATTCACTTTGTTAGTTGTATGATTCAAATCTTAGTCTTTTTCTTGGTAGCTATAGCCTAGCAGTCTTTTGTGAAAAAAATTGTGGAATACCGCCCCCCCTTTTGGAGAGGTTTTTGCTATAGGGTGCATACACTCACCAGAAACACACAGAGAGAAACAGAGAGACAGAAAACAAGAAATCACTCCCCGGGGCAGGGGTGGGGGGATGGCCATGCCACAATCCCTTCTCCCCTATTCTCCTCTTGTGATCTTGGGTACGCATGCACACGTGCCTGGTGTGAGTTTAAGCCATCAGGTCCAGGACTCGAACCATGGTCGACTACCTGGGAGTTTAGCGATAGAGCCATCATGCCATCTGCCAGTCCCCAAATTGTGGAATTCTTAAAATTGAGAAATAGAGGCCACTGTCCTCCCTACCACTCTTTAATATATCTCAAAATATTTGGAAGGAATTTGAAGGAACTCTCACCTAAAATAGCACTATTGTGTGGTCAGCTTTTCAAAACTCATTACAGATTTTGGAAGAAATCATCAATATGTATACATATGCCCTTTTGATTTTATGGAATCAGTGCACACCAGCTCCCCTTCTTATTATCAAGCCTTCATTTCTTTGAGAGTTTTTCTGCTGCTAAAGTCACTATCTCACCCCATAAAGAAGCTTGAAATGGAATTAATGTTTAGATTCAGCCTTTCATGTTTAGAAGGAGCTGTTGTTTAATTATGCCAGCCCTGTTGTCCATCAGGTAATATCTCCATGGCAGATTTTTTTCCCAGTAGTATTAACCTTCAATAACTCTCCATGTTATTGGCTTGATAATGAATAATACATCTACATCAGTCTTTAATTGTTTCATTTTCTCACAACCTGATCAGTATATCTTTCAACTTCCAAATAACTTATTCCTAGTGGAATCATTGTCTTAGGGCTTGCTTCTGGAGAATTCAAACCAAGACAATAGCAATATCGTTTCTTATAATTGGAAATTTAGAAATTGAAATCATTCAGAGCTTAAATGGATTGAAAAAGATGGGAAATAATTTAATACCTCAGAAGAGGAAGTATCTCTGCTCACACGATTACTTTTCACTTACTTAAGGATGGAAACAGGTTCACCTCTAGCTATTTTTACATATGAATTACAATAACTCGTATCTAAATCTCTCTATATCAGGAATGTTACAATATCAATTGTTTGTTCACAAGTCTTTAATGCTATTCTTTGGACTTTTATTAAAGAAGTATGATAATATTTTACTTTTTCTATAGAATGAAATATTGGAAAATAAAAATATTCATTTTTGGATTTTCAATAGCTAATATTGAACTTGGCTTTTCAGCTTATCATAAGAGGTGCTAAAATGCAATCACTCCAGAAAGTTTATGACCAAGACTGAGGTAATAGTTATTTCCGAACTGGAGACTTATACATTAAAATGTGTGGAACCTTACTTAACTTAGAAAAAAATAATGTACGATTTCAAGAACTGTTTTACTATGGCAAATGCTATTTTTTGGCTAAAATTGTGTCTGTGTGTATTTAGAAGTTTCATAACTTTTAATCTATAGAATATAAAATGAATGTGGACATGGATTTTCCACTTCTGTAATCTACATTTAACAGAGAAAGAAATTAATCCAGTGAATTTAAATAAACATCCCAAAGGATACAGCATCCCCAGTTCCCAAACTATTAAGACGATTCTGGCATATCCTTAATCTCAATATTCTATTTTGTTTCATTCACAACTTTCTTATTGCCTACTTTCTCTTTTCTGACTTTTTCAATTTTCCTTCCAATCTTTGTATTTCTCAGTTATCTTTCATCTGATTTTCTCACAGCTTTGTAAAGTGCCTAAATTCAACTACTAATTGTTTGAAGAATAACTATTCATTAACATTCACTGAATTCATTCTTACTTTTCCCTTTCTTCTTTCTTATTTTCCCTTCCTTCTTCTCTTTTTTAAACACACACACACACATGCAAACACACACACATGCAAACACACACACACACACACATTTTTCTCACAGTCCTTATTGATTTCTCAACAATGACCTTTTAAATTAAAATCTAGCCCAGCACAGTGATACATGTTGCTACAATGTCGTGCTCTGCAGTCTGGGACCACATAAGAGGCCTGGGTTATATTCCTTATCCAACCCAAAGGATGAGCACAGTGCCATGTACCTGTAATCCCAGCAATTTTATTGAAGAATAACTTGTGTACAATGTTATACATGTTTAAAGTTTTTCATCAGAAGGATTTTGACATATGTGGATACCCGTGGACCCAAAGTAAAATCAAGATTAATTTTCATCATATTCAAAATATAACTATTTCTCATGCCTTTTTATTTTGACTCCAGGCTACTACTAATTGACTTTCTGTCATTTTAAGTTGTTTCTAATTTTTTATATAAATGAAATTACACTTTTATGTTTTCATATGTATTTATATAAATGAAATGACACATTATATGTACTTCTTGTCTTGATATTTTACTTATCCTAATGATTTAATTGTAATTATATTGTTATATGAGTCAATAATTCATTGTTTTAATTGGTTAGGGTTTATTATATAAATATCAAATAATTTATTATTCACTAACTGCTGGTCCCTAGAATGAGGCTTTATAATTTAGCTTTTGCTACTGATACTATCCTATAGGATACTTGATAATGATTGCAATTTTATTAAGGTGAAATAATATCGTTATATTTTTATTATACTAAGTTCCAAGTTTTAAAAATAATTTATGATGATGGTACCAGCAGTTGGCATAATCGCTATGTCGCCAGACTCCCATGTAGTCGACCACAGTTCGAGTCCCATACCTGGTAGCTTAAACTCAAGCCGGGCACGTGTGCATGTGGGTCCAAGATTCTGAGAGGAGAAGGGATTGTGGCCTGGCCATCTCCCCTGGGGGACAATTTCCCGCTTTCTATCTCTCTCTCTCTTTCTGTCCTTCTAGTTAGTGTACATATGTGTCATTTTAAGTTGTTTCTAATTTTTTATATAAATGAAATCACACTTTTATATTTTCTGTCCTTCTAGTTAGTGTACATGCCCTATAGCAAAAACGTCTCCAAAAAAAAAAACTTAAGATGTTCCCAATAAAATATTTGTTAAAGAAACATATATATTATCACAGTGCTTACTAAACATTTGTGAATTTATGCTGATCGCATTTATATTTTATCCATTTATCTTTTAAAATTTTTATCTATTTATTTATTTCTATTTTTTATTACTATTTTTTAAGTTGACCAGAGAGAGACAGAGAGAGAGAGAAAGTGAGAAAGCAAGCTGCTGGGTCCAGGATGCAAACTGCAGTTGGCATTGTGGGAATCCAGCCCCTTAACAGCACCTTCCAGCCTCCCATTTATATTTTAATTAACATTATCAGAGCATCTGCACTTGTGAGAAAGTGTTCTAGAAAACACTTTCTAGAAAAGCTGAGTAAATGAAGGTACAATATTAATATAAGGGCTAAGGAAGAAATGAGAAATAAGCAAGCATTAGGGAATTAATAAAATGGGAAGATTTGGACAGAATATCTGATAATGTGGCTAGGAAAGGTCTTGCATATCTCATCTTTAATATGAGACATAATTGAGAAAGAATCAGTTATGGGAGAGACCAGTAAAAAGGCTCTGGAACACAGGCCATAGCAGATAATGTGTTCTGGAGGAGAGAGTGTTCTTTTGGGAATGGAGTATATTCAAAATCAGAAAGTGTTAAGGGGACAATTAAGAGATGTAAATTAGACACGGACATGTTTTGGTCATGAAGGGGCTGGGAATGATTTTAGTTTTATATTTTTAATTGACTTGAAACAAAGGAATAAAAGATCTGATTTATAATGTTTAAATGGCATTTTAACTGCTGAGTAGATAGTAAGGGAAAAAATAGAATCAAGAATTAGAGGGAGGATGCTACTATAGTAGTCTGAATAAAAGTTAGTGTCCAAAAAAATCTGGAGACAGAGAAAAGTAAAGGGATTTAGAATATGTACTCATTATTGCATGGAATGGTGATTGTTGAAAAAGTTGAATAAAGAACTACCCATAAGTCTTTTACCTCACTATGATGTGAGACCCCTTGACAGAGGGATGGATAAAGAACAGGTTTAGGCAAAGGGAAATGGTTCACGCTGGATTAGATTAAGAATGAAAGATTTTTTTGGATATTCAAATAGTGTTCTAATTAAAGGTGCATAACAGATATAAAAAGCTTACCATCAAAAGAGAGATTGAAATTAGAGATGTAAATTTACCATTTATCAGCAAATAGTTATTATTTTTTTTAGAAGTTTTCTCTATAAGGTGCGTGTGCTCACCAGACAGACAGAGAGAGACAGAGACAGAAAGCGAGAAATCACCCCCCAGGGGGGATGGCCACGCCACAATCCCTTCTCCTCCATTCTCCTCTTGGGATCTTGGGCATGCACGCACACGCGCCTGGCGTGAGTTTTAAGCCACCGGGTCCAGGACGCGAACCGCGGTCGACTATGTGGGAGTCCAGCGACATAGCCATTGCACTAACTGCTGGTCCCAAATAGTTATTTTTTTAAAGCCATTTGATTGAATAAAATTATCTAAGAAAACAGAAGTAATACATTTATTAGTAGAAAAACTATGCTTTGAGGAATTTATATATTTTGAGGATTATAAAAGGAAGAAAAAATAAAATGAGAATATAAAAGACTGATGGTTAAGAAAAATGCACAGCTAAGGACAATGTCATGCAAGATTGGTAATTCCAACAAAGCAATTTCAGCTAAGCAGTAGAGTTAAAAGAACTGAAGATTTGAGTAGACGTAATGGAGGTTTTCTTTTCAAGATCGTTCTTGAAAAGTATACTTGTGTGCTGACTGACGTGAACCAGAGGAAATGAAGAGTCAACACTGGAGGTAATAGAGGTGATAACTGTAGGAAACCTCAAAGATAACTTTGAGAAGGCGAGATTAGATGGAATACAGAACACAATCAGAGAGAGTTTATCTTTAGTAGGAACAAGGTCACATTTCCATCATAATAGAAGCCATGGAATATTATATAACTTATCATTTATTTCTGTTTTTACTTTTATAATTATCATGCCATAGAAATTTATCCATGCCTTCCATACTGAAAATCATTTATTAACTCTGGTCTTAATTGCAATTGACTTTCAATTCTCAAGGGGAAAACAAATTTGGAAAGTTCGAGAAATAAAAAAAGCTGTTATTAAAAATGATGAAGAATGTAAGTTTCATCTGCACATTTCCTTAGTACGTTCCAGGGTCTTCTGGATGATATTTTGATCACAGTTAAATACCAATTTAAATTTTCCTTAGTGATATACTGACTAAAATTGAAAAATATTAGAGTCAGCTATCTTGCTCTAATGATAAGTCTACAGTGGTCTTATCTGACAAGATTAGTGAAAATCAGAACTTTCCTTCTATCTATTCCCCTGTATTTCTCTCAGGTTCATACAGTCCTTTGCAGTCAATAGTACAGTCAGTTGATTGCTCCTAGGATACTGCAATAGAATGCTGTAAGTGTGATTTACCTCAACTCTGGTTTTCACTCTTCTTCCTCAAACCCTAGTATAGGAAGGTGCACACTTGTGTGTGTGCTCATGCACACATACACACACACATATTTATTGGATTGATTCACACTGTCTGCAAGTGTCAATAATAGATGTCACACACATGATTCACTTAAAAACATTTCCAAGAACTCTAATACTACTCTATTTGCTTTTGTAAAGTTTTTGTGCATATGTCATTATCATCTCTTTAGTTAAGATAGTAAAGACTAAGATTGTCCAGTTTCATAGCATATATCTCAAACCCTGCTATTTATACATAATAAAGCTAGTATATGTATATTAAGACATCATTAGCACAAAAGATTTAGTCTAGTAGTGCACTGTATCAGCTCCAATTTAAGTGCTACTGGGAAGTTGTAAGACTATTACTTTCAAAATTTGCTAGCTTAACTAGCAAAATTATTAGTAATTATTATTGGTAGTAATTATTATTAATAGCACTAGTAATTATTATTAGTAGTAATTATGGTTAGGAGTAATAATTATTATTTTCATTGTCAAATGTACTTCTATATTTGATATATAATTTATTGTGCTACTAGAGTTGTATGATGTTATATAGCCTGCCTTCCATATCTACAAGTTCTTCATCTGAGAATTCCACAACCAAGGCTTAAAAATGTTCCCTTGCCAATGAGGTGAATATGTAGTTAGCTCTATGGTGGTTTCATCTTATCGAAACATGTACAGACTTTTTCTTCATCATTGTTTCTTAAAATAATATAGTATATTGAGAATTTGCATAGTATTTGCATTGTATTAAATATTAAAATACTCTAGAGGTGATTTAAAATATATGAAGAATCTGTATAGGCTACACAAAATTACTATTTTTTTTTTTTGAAAAATACTATTTTTAAAAAGGTTTTTGACATAAGGTGCATCTGCTCACTGGGGAGACAGAGACATACAATGAAACGGAAGGTGAGAAATTCCTTCCCACCTGGGGTAGGTGGTCAAACACATCCCACATAGGTTTCAAGCTGCCATGTCCAGGACTCAATCTTCAGTCATCCATGTGAGAGTCTAGCACCATAACCATTACACTACCTACTGGCCCCAGTACTATGATTTTTTGTTTCATTTTCTTTTTTTCTCTTTTTCTAGAGAGATTTTTGCTATGAGGCTTATGCACTCACTGGAGAGACAGAGAGACAGAGAGACATAGAAAAACAGAGAGAAAAAAGATGATGACCATGTAATTTCTTCATTCACCTTGGGATTTTGAGCATGAATTGGCATTGGCAAGCACCCAGCATGAGTTTCAAGTTGCTGGGTCCAGGACTCAAAAAACAGTTGGCCATATGGGCCTGCAACACCTTAGCCTCCTGCTAGACACAGTATTATTATATTTTTCAATAGATCTTGAGCATCAGTTTATTGTAGTATTATCTGTGGAAAGTTCTGAAAATAACCCCTATTCGATAATCCCAGACTAGCTAAATAATTAGTCTAACTGTACATGGAATTTTCTACATTTTTCTATACTTTTGTATAAAAATATCTTCATTGGTGTTTATGAAGAAAATTTTTATTTTTGGAAAAAGTACCTTGACTTTTTTTTTTCTGCTGAAGAGTGCATGCAATTACCAGAGAGAAATAGACAGAGAGGGAGAAGAAAAAGCAACATCCATGGGGAATGAGCACATCACAATTCCATCTCCTCCATCTCTCTCTATCCTTGAGGAATTTGAGCATTCACACACATACACCTGGCATTTTTCTCACACTACCAAGTCTGAGCTCTCATCCAAAGTAGAGCTTGTGGATTTCAGCTACCTTGACACCAGGTCAGGAAACCAGCCCCAGTTTGAGTTTTTTAAGGCTGATCAAAATAAAGTAAAGCTATTTGTTATATATATATACAGTGTTCATTCTTAGAGCAGTGGTTGACTTAAAAACTACAAACTAAATTTAGTAATATACAGTCAGATTTTTAAGGCTGGTTATATTATTTCCGTTTTTAAAACATAACTTGTTATTATATTCTTTTGAACTGTATTTTTGTTTCAGAACACGAAGTTGTTGAAGATATAATCTTACATTATTATACTCACCATTCACTTAAACTTTCTTTTCCTTAATAATCATGAATTTCAGATCAGAATTAACTATGAAAATAAAAGAACTAATCATTCAGTTAGTACATTTGCTACATATTTTATTTAAATTTCAATTTATCTTTTCTAGATTTGTGAACAATGATTTATTTCTATGCTAGTAATTAATTTCTGTTTAAAAAAATAAACACTTTTGTCTTTCATGGTCATTCCCCCAATGAGAAAGAATCTTTGATAACCAATATGGAATTTACTCCACGTTGGATTTCTTTTTATGCAATTGCCAGAGAGTGTGTGCACTCACTAGAAAAAGACAGAGAGAGAGGGAGAACACTCCCAAACAGGGTATGGTGGCACTTCAATCCTTTTTCTCCATTTCTCCATCATGTCAGGACTTAGGACACACATACTCATGTGCCCTGTGCATTTTTTAAGCCACAAGGGCTGGGATTTGGAATTGTGGCAAGATATGTGGAATGCAGCTTTCTCAAGCACTAGGTTTTGGAGACAGCCCCACATTTATTTCTTGAATTGATAAATGCCACTCTTACTAAACAGTTATAGAAAATTAATATTTTTAATACCTGGAACATATTTTTATGTAAATTTACAAAAATAATACTTTATAGTTTACATAATTTTTTCTAGTTGTGTCATATTGATTACATTGCAAACTATTTGTACAGATATTTTTGGTTGAGAATATATAGTTGTTTTTTTTTCTTTCTTTCTTTTTTTTTTTTTTTTTTAGAAGTTTTTGCCTTAGAGTGTATGTATTACACTGGAGAGGAAAAAAGACAGAAACGGTGAGAAGGAAAGTGAGAAATCACCCCCTGAGGGGATGGCCCACAGTGCAATCCTTTCTCTTACAATCCCTCCCAGGATGTTGGGCATGCATGTTTACATGCCTGGCGTAATTTTCAAGTCAGCAGGTCTGGTACTCAAGCCACGCCAGTCATGTGGCAGTCCAGTGATGTAACTGCTATGCCATCTGCTGGCTCCTTATTTTCTATGTCCTTCAAGACATGGCACTTACACATATCACATTCCATCATTCTACTTATGGAAAAAGCCACATTTATTAATTAGAGTCTGGTGGCTAATTAATAGCAGACACACCAGCATATATACTAAAATAAATATGTATTTTAGTATAGTTATATATGCAACTTTTTATATATCAACTGATAAAACACACATATACCCACGCACATTCATGCATGAGCAATAGTTGAGAACATTACTTCAATTCAGAAAGAACTTTGATTTCACCACTTTTGACTTTGATCATTGTAGTGAAGATAATAACTAACAACTAAAAAGATAATCAAGGCAATATAAAATCCCTAGAATAACTGTCACTCTATTGAAAAAACTAAGCACATTAATTTTTATTTATTCTTTCTCCTTCCTTTTTCTTCCTCTCGTTCTTTTACTTTCTTTTAAAACTCCAAAAGATTTATGGAAAATAGATTGAAGCATAAGTTTATTTTGGTGTAGAAGATTTTGAAATCCATACATAATTTTTTCATATTACTATTTTCCACAAATATAAGCCCCTTATATTTTTGTTTTTGGCATTTCCATACAGATGTTTTTTCCTATAATATATACATAAATATATATAAATATATATATAAATACATATAAATATATAAATACACATATATACACACTTATATATATATGCATATATATTCACATGTATATGTATATATATTTAATTTGCTATAGAATGCACACAATCAACATGGAAAGAAATAGAAAGTAAGAAAACAGCCCCCAGGCAGGATGGCTTCCCCCAAATCCTCTCTCCATTCTTCCTTTGGCACTTTGAACACACATGCATATATTCCTGGCATGTTTATTCAGGTCTCTGGATCCATACTCCAACTGTTTTGTTGGGCCTGTGGGATCTAGCCACTTCAACTGCCATGTCACCAGCTGGCCCTGTATCATTTTTTCAAAAAGGGATAAAAAATAAAACTGATCAGATGTTCCCTAAATTTTATTTCTATTCTTTTGATTTGTATCAATAGTTACCTCTGTGTGTGTAATATTTTCTCCCCCCTTTATTTTGGGCAGTTTCCTGTGGCTCATCTTTAAGAATCCAACTCAGATATGTGCCTCTTATAAATCATTGTCTCACTAACTCATTCCACATTCTGACCCAGGCAGAATTATTCCCATCTTTGGACTTCTATAGTACTTAGTTCATAGCAATGGAGAGTACCAACTACTTGCTCAGAGATCTGTCTCTTTTAATAGACCAAGTTCATTTAAAGCAGGGAACATGTGTTCCTTCTAATTATTCCCAGGTCCCTGTCAATGTTTATTGACTATGCATGAATACTAAATTGTTAGCAACAATAGCTGAAAGGGGGATGGCAATTTTCAAACTTAATTATAGCTAATGCTCACTATAAAGATAAGCAGATTTACACAAATTCACAAAATCAATTGTACTGTTTTCTAGAATGTTATTAGTAGCCACATAAAAGCCTTGAAAAATCTCCTGATAAGATGCCAAAATAGCAAAATTTATTATGCCATTTATTGCATAATATGTAAAGGATTATTAGTAAATATGAATACATGTGCCTGTCTTATTTCATCATTTTAAATGAACTATCACTTTGCATTTCAAATCTCTGTTCTCATGTAATGCAATAATGATGAGTACTTGAAATTTGAGCATGAGTACTAATCAGTAGATATTTTTCATAAAAGGAAGATCTTTTTAATTTGCCACATTTCAAAATGTGCAAAAAAAGACAATGTCTAATAATTAAACAAAATTGATATGCATAATGCTTAATTGCTACAATTCTTTGTCAGAAGTCAAAAGAAGTTCTGAAAAGACCATCATCTAGTAATGTAAAAAAGAACATTCAAATTTGCTGTTCATCTTTTTTTGACAATTTGTAAATATTTTGCAAAGCTTTTGAATTGAATGTTTTATATGTTGATTCAGAAGTATGTATTACATGTAGAAGCATATTAGTACTCAGATATGCTTTGCTCATACTCACATATTATATAAGCATTTAAGATGGAGTATATTAAATATTATATAATAAATATGGAAAACCTTTCCTCAGATGAATTCCAGAGATTTGTTTTCACAGAATTGTAATAACCCCAATACTGACGAAACCAGGAAACAACGCTGGTCTGTGAACCATTATTGCTTAGAGGAAACTCTTTTGTTTTTTTTCATGGAGAGGTTTTTGCGCTCGCCAGAAAGACAGAGAGAGACAGAGACCGAGAGACAGAAAGCAAGAAATCATCCCCCAGGGGGATGACTACGCTGCAATCCCTTCTCCTCCATCCTCCTCTCAGGATCTTGGGCATGCATGCACATGCGCCTGGTGTGAGTTTAAGCTGCCAGGTCTGGGACTCAAAAACCACAGTCGACTACATGAGAGTCCAGCGACATAGCCATTACACTAACTGCTGGTCCCCTTAGTGGAAACTCTTAAAGAACCGGACGTAGGTGAGATGTCTTGAATAAGACCTCTGCAGATTTCCTCATAGTAAAGGAAGCAACAATTAGAGTGAAAAGACAACCTTCAGAATGGGAGAAAATATTTGCAAATTATTCCTTAGACAAGGGATTAATAACCAGAAAATATAGGGAATTCAAGTAGCATAGGTCTCCCCCCCCAAAAAAAATAATAATTCAAGGTGAAAAAAGGTAAAACTATGATTGAAAAGAGTACCATCTAAAGATAATAGGAAGTCATACACACTTATCCCTATTCAATATGTGTCAAATGTATTGATAGACAAGTTTTCAAGGGACACTTACAAATGGCCAAAAGGCATATGAAAAAGTCTCTCATTATTAGGATGATAATTAAAGCCACGATGAGGTACCCTTTATCCCAGTTAGAATGGGGGAAAAAAATGCTGATGAGGCTGTGGTGAAAAAGGAAAATTCCCTTACACTGTTGCTGGGAATATAAATTGCCCCAATCTCTATGGAAAACAATGTGGAGGTTCCTCAAAACCCACAAATAGAACTACCATTTGTCCCTTGGTGTTTATCTGAAGGGGGAAACAAAAAACAAAAGACACTTGGATATTCATGTTTATTGCAGAATTATTCACAATTGCTAAGATATGGAATCAACCTAAGTATCCAAAGACTGATGACCAGGTTGAAAAATTCTGGCACCTATATACATGTTCTACCACTGAATATTACTGAGCCAGAAGAAACAATGAGACTCTATTATTTGACTAGAGGATGTAAAAGCATTGAAACTTGTTATGAACATTGGGAACAAAGTGGAAGGAGAGAGGGAGAGAGGAAGAGTGCAGAAATGGAAATTTGGAAAAATATGGAGAAGCAAGATATTTATGTTACACGGATATGTTTTGTATATCCCTACTCAAGATGAGCCAAATGTCTGCACTTTCTGGGAGAAATTGAAAGATCCAAATATATGGTAGAAGAGGGGATAAGTGTAGATACCAGACAATATAAGGGAAGGGAGTGAGTGGTACACAGTGGGTGATAGAGGATAGCTGAAAGGGGCAAGGTGGATAAAAATTTAACAGAAAATAAAAACAATGTAAAGTTCTCTGTTAAAAAAATGTGTAATTTTTGTATTAAAAATAAAAAATAATGAAATCCTCCTTCTTCTGCCATCTTTATCTGTATTTTCAGGCATGAGTAACCTTATTACAATATTGGTCTTAATAAAGTATCTCCATTGCCTTATTCCATTAACTACACATTTTGTTGTACTCTTCTTTGTTCATTAAGATCCTATTGGAGTCGCCTGCATTAATGACCTCCTAATATCCTTATCCAGTACTCTTTTCAATCATCATTTCTTTTGGTTAATCTTTTTGATATTCCAGCTCTATTTGTCAATCCCTTTAGTTGAAACAGTCAAAAAATTAATAATAATGTGAATATTGGGAACCAGCAGTTAGCATAATGGCTATGTCGCTGGATTCCCACGTAGTCGACCGCAGTTCAAGTCCCGGACCCGGTGGCTTAAAACTCACGCCAAGTGCGTGTGAGTATGTGCCCAAGATCCTGAGAGGAGAACGGAGAAGGGATTGCGGCGTGGCCATCCTCCCTGGGGGATGATTTCTTGCTTTCTGTCTCTATGTCTCTCTGTCTGTCTGGTGAGTGCACATGCACTATAGCAAAAATCTCTCCCCCCCCAAAAAAATAATAATATGAATATTATGTGAATAATAATGTATGACAACTTTGGGCTATCATTTATGAATGTGACAGTCTTTCTCTTTCTGTTCTTTAGATTAGAGAATCAGTAAAATTCCCCAATAAGACACAGGCATTGTATTTTTTCTGGTGTCATAACTGTAAGGGTTGACAAATTTACAAGTCATAAAGTAATAAGAGACCAAATATGATTATGTAAAGAAGCAAATACTAAATAGGAAAGTTAAGATTTCATAATGAAAGAAATTATTTTGGCATTTTTCTTTTAAAAGTTGATTTAGAAAAGCAACTTGGGGCCAGCAGATGTAACGATTTTGTTGCTGGACTCTTACATGGCCAACCGCCATTTGAGTCCTAGACCCAGTGGCTTGAAACTCATGCTAGGTACATGTGCATATGCATGTGTGCCCAAAATCCCAAGAGGAGAATGGAGGAGAAGGAATTGAAGTGTGATCATCCTCCTTGGAGGGGGTGATTTCTCACTTTCTGTCTGTCTCCTCAGCAAGTGCACGTGTCCTATAGCAAAAATCTCTAAAAAAAAAAGAAAGAAAGAAAGAAAGAAAACAAAATCAATTTAAAAGAAGTACATTTAAAAATATATATTTATTTAATTTTATTTATCATTATTATTATTATTTTAATTTGCTACAGGGCTTGTGTGCTCACCAGAGAGGGTGTGTGTGTAAGAGAGAGAGAGGGAAAGTAAAAAAGCAAACTACCAGGTCCGGGACTTGAACCATGTTTAGTTATGTGATGGCTCAGGACATTAACCAGAACATAACTTGCTGGCCCCTAAAAGAAGTATCTTAAAAGTAGGGTTATAATCTCTTTGTTAAATCAAATTGGAAAATTAGTAATTACAAAAAAAAAAAATGAATAACTTCCCTGACAAAATTTTGCATTTCATACTATGCGACAATGGGACATGATACTAATTTTCTCCAGAGATTATGCTGCCAGTTAATGTTTTAATTTTAAGCACTTTGCAGCATAAGTTTATGAATATTCCCCTCATTTTTTTTTTTTAATTTTGCTAAAGGGCACGTGGACAGACATAGAAAGATAGAAAAAGAGAAGGAAACAGAGAAATTTTCCCCCATGGAAAATAATCACACCATAATACCTTTGCCTCCATCTCTCTATCGTCCAGGATTTGGGGTACATGCCTGGGATGTTTCTTAAGGTACCAAGTTGAGGATTCTAGCTGTGCAGACAGCCACTTGGAATACAGCTCTCTTTACCACACGGCTCCAGGCAATACCAGATACCCTGAATTTTAATAGAACAAATACACTAATAAAAATTAAACATATATCATTAGTCCAGCCATCAGTAACAGAGTAATATATCCAATTACCCATCAGACTTGTCTCCTTAGATAGCAAAGGTAGTTTAACTTATGAATCCCTCCCTTAAGCACAGTGGTTAAGAACTGACGAAAACATCTGGATCCCACTGTGGAGCAAATCCTGGCTTCAGTGGATTAAAAACATGACACTCTGCATGTGCCACAACTCCTGATAGGATAGAGAAGTTGGATCTTAAAGGATTGCAGTATGACTATGATCATGTGCTCTCTAGCAATTAATATGGGGTTGAGTAATGGAGGGTAGGAGGGAGGGGAACAAGGGAAGAAAAAGGAAAAAAAAAGAAAAACTATTTGTTGATAAAGATATGTAGAGTAATGTCTTTGTCTTGACTGATATGCATGGAAATCATGTTGGAAAAAAATATTATACATTATAAAGGTTATATGTGATTTCATGTAATATAAAATATAAAATAAAATCTTAATATGGCTGACTAAACTCCACAATCATGATTATGTCATTCCTGATATAAATTAAATTTCTTCTCATATTTTGTACTTAAACATGTAGGATAAGTGCAAACTTTAGAATAATACATGTGTATTTAATGTCCAATTTCTACATACATTTTTAGTTTTATATTAAAACTCACAGACAAGTTCCTGTGTATTCTGGATGCTCACTCTACCTCATCTGCCTTACTGGCACTTCTGTTTCTCACTTAGGTAGCCCTCTTTTTCAGGTTTTCTCCATTTAGGTTTCAGCTTTTCTAATATTTACATTTGATTTTCTTGAGAAAAATGTCTCTGTTTCTCTTCATCTAATGCTTCTAATGCAAAGGGAATTTAGGTAGGTTCCCATTGTCTATGATCGCTTAGTTCACAGAGCATCAGTAAATATATCTGACTCTCCCTTGCATT
This sequence comes from Tupaia belangeri chinensis, assembly GCF_000334495.1. Classification (NCBI taxonomy): domain Eukaryota; kingdom Metazoa; phylum Chordata; class Mammalia; order Scandentia; family Tupaiidae; genus Tupaia; species Tupaia belangeri. The sequence goes on from NW_006160160.1 coordinate 326,304, forward strand.
TGTTCTTTATTTCTCCAGCATGTTCTAGGTCTCTTCTTTTATAATTTATTTAAATTGACCTAGTCTTTAAGCTACTTCTTTTGTTTTCTATTAGATCATTGATTATATAATCTACTAATTTGTATTTATTCATCTAGAAACTGCAATATGCATATTTATTGTATTTTAATACAATTTAATAATATAATTTAATGTAAATCAATACATTCTCCACTTCTTTTCTAAAAAGTGAACTTTAGAAAACTAATTTAATCCAGCCCCCATTGGATTTATGTATTTTATACCTGAGTATTTTAGATAATATCTCCAGACATTATTATTATATTTTATGCAATCTTCAATTAGCTTTACTCATTCTGTTGATTTTTATTTTTTCTGCATCTCAGAGTTTTTTTCTATGATTATTTTCTTTTTTGTCTTAATACTATCCTTTAGCATTTACATTTTTAAGAAATAAATAACTTATAATAAACAACATATATTTTGAAAAAAAAGAATAAACAACATATACTTAAATAGAACATTTTGATGAACTTTGAAACAGTCACCACACTTAGGACATATTTTATCCCCATTGGTAATCCCTCTTTTTACCCTACCGCCACTCCATTTCCAGGAAACAACTGACGTATTTCCTGTCACTACAGATACTTCACATTTTTCTAGAATTTCATGTAAATGACATCATACAATATACACTTTTCAACTGGTTTCTTTTACAAAGCGTAATTAGTTTTGGGTACACCCATGTTGTATTGCTCTAAGTTGTTCATTCATTCAATTATTCATTTAGCTATTGATAAATATATGAGTTGTTTCCAGTTTGAGACTATTACTAATAATGTGGTTGTGAAGTTCTGTGAAAATTGAAAAAATTTTAAAAAAGCACATCCTCTCTATTTTTTAAATTCTTTGTTTTCTAAGTAAACATTTAAAATAGTCTGTAAAACCTTTGAAGAAAGGAACTGTGCATTTCTCCTGTTTTCCTGATGCTTTTTACACAGTACTCAACAGATTATACATTAAATATATTTTAGTGAATTATCTAAAATTTAGAATTTAAAACAGAAATATCAAAATGAGTTTTCAAAGTGAAAATAAAGCAAATGACAAATTAATTGAAAACACAAGATGCGGCATAATTCAATCAAAAAGAAGAAGCATGATTAGATGAAAAGCCTGAGTAGTGGATGTCCGTGGGACAATTGCATTGGTTACTTGGTATGTGGAGAGTGGAATTCACATTGCTAGTCAATGAAGGAATACAGTGAAGCAGAGAGACCAACACAGATATTCTGAAAACAGAGAAGGGATGCATCAAAGGCATAATTTTATTAATAGTGTACATGTGCAGTAACGTACCAAATATACTCTTCTGTAGTCCTGCACTTTCTAGCACAAACAACAATGAGGAACAATCAACACTGTTGCTTCATCCAGCAACATTCACAACTGGGGAGACATTGTGAAGTGAATGTTTTTATGCCCCTCAAGTTCACATGTTGAAGTGCTAACCCCCAATATGAAGTTTTTGGAAATGAGATTATTGGAGAGAATCAGGTTTGGATAAATTCTTGAAGGTATGTCAGATTAGATTTGTGTGCTTAGAAGAGGAAGAGAGACCAAAATTCTAGCTCTCTTTCTGCCATGTGAGGGTACAGCCAGAAGATGGCCAGCTCCAAGTCAGGAAGAGGGCCTCCTTTGAACTCAAATCTGTTATCACCTAAATCTTGAACTTCTCAGCTTCTAGAAACATGAGAAATTAGCTCCTGTTTTTAAGCCACTTAGTCTATAGTATTTTTTCCAGCAATTTGAGCTGATGATTACAGAAGGTTTACTACACACAATGTTACTGTGACAATCAAAGCTTTTGACTCTCTGGTGGAACATTTTATTTATTTTATATGTTTGTTTGTGAAGTGGAATTGAGAATTTTTAGCCGGAATTTCAAAAGTGGATTAATCTAGTACTTATCTAATGTTACATAGCACTATCTTCAGATGTAAGGAATCAGTGCAAGATGCTACTCATGCTTCTGTTTTTCTTGTAATAAGTGGCCTGAATCTCAAAATTGCTAATTCAGGAGTGTTATATCCTTTGGCTCACACACACACACACACACACACACACACACACACACACACACACAATAATGTCAGATCCTTCATGGTTTCCTCTTTCAGTGAATGTTCATGATTTTCATGTATAGTAACTGTCTCTTTTTTTTTTTCTTTTTCTCTTTTTAATATAGGGCATATGTGCTAAGTGGAGAGACAGTGAGAGAGAGAGAGACAGAGAGACAGAGAGATAAAAAGTAAGAAATCACCCCCCTCGGAGAATGGCCACTCCACAATCCCTTCTCCTCCATTCTCCTCTCGGGATTTTGGGCATGCATGTACACATGCTTGGTGTCAGTTTTAAGTCACCGTTCTGGGATATAAACTGCGTTGACTATGTGGGACTCCAGCGATATAACCATTATGCCTTCTGCTGGTCCTGCCTATGTATTTCTTAATACAATGTTACCTAACAAGTTGTTCATTTTTTCATTCATTCAGGAAGTATCTTTAGGTTCTATTATGTAAAAAAGTGCAAATATTGATTAGATTCTGATCCTCAAGGATCTAGAAAAGCTAAATAATAATATATACATGCTTAAAATATAACGGAATTGAGTAATATTATACGAAAAGCACTGGCTACTTACTATTGGATGTTCAAAATGCAATGATTATTTCCAGCTAGAGTCAAAGAATATTGTGTGAATTAAATAATGAGTTGACCCTGGTGAATGTATACATGTGGCAAAAGGAAATAAAGGATTTTTAAGTAAAGATAAGAAGTACGTGGAAGGTGCAGAGTGGTACAGTGCCTACTCATGGGACGTCCTGAAGTACAACATGACTTGCATGTACAGAACAGTGAGCCATAGCTTTTCTATGTAAATAGCAGTCATGCTGCCATTCTGAGAGTTGGGTTTCTTTGAAAGGCTAGTCGTTGAGGAACATTGAAAAGTATGTTTAATTAAATATATGGAAATGAGCCAGATAAGGATAGTATTAAAACATAATGCCCTATGAGGGTGACCCACATGGGAAGGTGCCAGTTCATATCTGGAGATCTCTGTGAGCACACAGGACATGGACATTTCTATGATCCAGGCTGGCGGAGACCGGGGGTGGAGCATGGTGTTGGGACCCTGTTTGGGATGCTCTCTCTCTCTCTCTCTCTGCTTCTCATTAATGGAAGAAATAAATAACCTTTAAATACAACATGGAGAAAATCCTTGATTATGAAAGACCTGTAAGGATGCTTTTATAATAGAATGGAGATAATTTCAAAAAGACTTGAAGAGAAGTAGTAGAAATTGAAGAAACTGGCCAATAGGTAAAATGTGGTAAGAGAAGAGTCCGTAACAGTCAATGTCTTACAGGACACAGGAGTATAGCTAGTAGAAGAAGCAGTCAGAAATAGCACTGAAATAAAGACAAGTTTTGATGAATGTTATGAATTGGGTTACTTGACTTCCCTTTCAAGCACTTAGTGTGGTTTTCTCTAAAAATTGTTCCCAGAAAAATATAAACTACATACCCCACCTTCTCTTTGAGTTGAATTTCTGAGTATGATTTAAGTACTAGCAATTAGATTTACTCCTGGAAGACTGACACTCAGAACTAGATTAAGTGGGGAGAAAGAATAAAGGTAAGTACATTACATATCTATTTCACTGATGTAGCTATTGGCAGAGGCTATGCGGTTCTGTGGTTCCTGGCTTCAGAATGTTATACTTTCCCGCATCACCAGTGGTAATATTAATATTTCTTTGCTAAGCGAATATGGTCAAGTTATGACTCTTGTTTTTATACAATGATGAGCAGTTATGGCAATCACAGCAGAATTATGTAAGTTGGGGGCAAAAGATCTAATTTAGAAAATTTGTCTAAAACCATTTAAACCCTTCCAACTACATTGTAAGAAAATTGATGTCAGGTAAGAACTTTCTTTTCTAGTCAAACTAGCTATTGTTTGTAACTAGACCTTAATTAATACAGTGATTGAAAGTATTTTCCTGTCAGGCTAGCCTGTGGCCTAGTGGTTAAGGCAGCCTGATCCCAATGACTGACTTTACGTTTCCTTCCTGGACCTGTGGGTTCATGTAGACCCCAAAATTCCACAAGATGGAAAAGTAAAGGAAAAGAAATTGAAGCATGAGTATGTCCCATGGAGGGTGTTTTCTCCCTCTCCCTCTCTGCGTTACTGGCTCTCTCTGATGAGGGGTCACACCCTCTAGCAAATTAGGGGGGAAGATGTATTTTGAGACCAGTAACAAAAAAATATTGACTCTAGAGGACTAAATGTTTAAAAAAGGTTAAACAGGACCAGCATGTGGCATGGTAGTTAAGGTACTGGATCCCATATGGCTGACTGTGTGGTTTGAGTCCTGGACCCAGTATTTTTCTTTTACTTTTTAAATTTTTTTTCTTGAGAGGCTTTTGCTATAGTGTGTTTGCGCCTGCCAGATAGACAGAGAAAGACAGAGAGACAGAAAGCGAGAAATCACCCCCCAGGGAGGATGGCCACGCCTCAATCCCTTCTCCTCCATTCTCTTCTCTGGATCTTGAGCACGCATGCACACGTGCCCGGCGTGAGTTTCAAGCCACCGGGTCCAGGACACGAACCGCGGTCGACTACATGGGAGTCCAGCGACATAGCCATTACGCTAACTGCTGGTCCCCTGGACCCAGTATTTTGAGAATCATGCTGGAGTGCATGTACGTGTTTGCCTAAAATTCAGAGAGGAGACTGGAGGAAAAAGGATTGTGGTGTGGCCATCCTCCCTGGGCCGGAGGATGGGGGGTGGATTTCTCACTTTCCCTCTCTTCCTCTCTGTGTCCCTCTCTGGCAAGTGCAAGTGTATATAGCAAAAAGAAAAAAAAAAAAAAAAGAGGGGAAAGACAAGTTTGTCATGGTGAGGT
>NW_006160160.1:331368-346436 GCF_000334495.1 Tupaia belangeri chinensis
AAAAAAAAAAAAAAAAAAAAAAATCAGGGTAAAGACAAGTTTGTCATGGTAAGGTATCAAGATTTAAGAGCCAGGGAACCAGCGGTTAGCATAATGGCTATGTCGCTGGACTCCCATGTAGTCGACCACGGTCCGCGTCCCAGACCCAGTGGCCTAAAACTCACGCCAGGTGCATGTGCATGCGTGCCCAAGATCCTGAGAGGAGAATGGAGGAGAAGGGATTGCAGTGTGACCATCCTCCCTGGGGCGTGCTTTCTTGCTTTCTGTCTCTATGTCTCTGTCTGTCTGGCGAGCGCACTCGCCCTATAGCGAAAACCTCTAAAAAAATTTAAAAAAATAAATAAAGATTTAAGAGCCAGCAGATGCTTAGGTGGTCAAAGTGCTGGTCCCACATGGTTGACTGCACGGTTTGAAGATACCTCAGAACAGTGTCTTAAAATCTCTGTCTGGAATGTGTATGTGCATGCCAAAACTCTCAAGGGGAGAATGTAGTGGGGTTGTGGGGGTAATTTCTCACTTTTTTTTTCCTCTCTCTGTCTCTCAGGCAAGTATGTGTCTCTCAGATGGGTGTATATGCCCTATACACAATTCTAAAAAAAGTCTCTTGGTGGTGAATAAAAGCATTATGATTTTCATAATGCCTCTATGTTCATTTGAGGAGTTATTACTTTCCTTTATCAGTTATAGTAATAATATAATTACTGGGTATAGCAAATGGGGTGGTGGTTAAGGCACTGGACTCCCATATGGCTAACCGCGATTGGAGTCCCTGACCCAGTGAATTACTTTCTTTCTCACTCTCTCTCTCTCCTCTCTGGTGAGCCCCATGTCCTATAGCAAATTAAAAAAATGATGATGATTGGGAACCAGCAGGTGGCATGGTAATTAAGGTGCTGTACACTCCCACATGGCCAACCACAGTGTGAATCCTGTACCTACTGGTTTCTCTCTCTCTCTCTCTCTCTCTCTCTCTCTGTGTGTGTGTGTGTGTGGTCAAATTTAAAGCAAATCAAAACAAACAAAAACCTAAATGAATGACTAAATAAATAAATAATTCTTAAAAAATAATAATTACCTTGCATAAACACTACTAAAGAAGCATTACACATATAGAATAATTTTAAAATTGCAGATTATCTTTTCTCTTTAAATACTATAATTGCAAACTGATTTTGAGCTAACCATTTAACCTTTATAGGCCACAGTCACATTTCTCAGCTTTAAACAAAAAGAGTTGTTAGGTTGCTTGTAGTGTGGTAGTTAAGGGAGTTGGATTCCAAATGGCTGACTGTGACTCAAAAACATGCAGGGAGCACGTGCATGGCTGTCCCAAATCCTGGTGGGAAGTAGGAATAGAAGAAAAGAGTTTGCAGTGTGAATGCACTTCATTGGTAGTATTTTCTCTCTTTCTCTCTTTCTCTCTCTTTTTGGAATGCCTTTGTATCCCGTGGTCCAAAAATAAAAGATGTCTAAAATGAATAGGCATTTAATTTTAATCTATAACTTTTTTTGTGATACTTGGAGGAACTGGAGAAAATTGTTTACACTGTGAAGTTATATAGACTTACATTTCTCCCTGGCTATGCAATGTCTAGTTATGTGTCTTTTTTTTTTTTTTTTTTTGGAGAGATTTTCACTGTAGGGCGCGTGCGCTTGCCAGACAGACAGAGAGAGACAGAGAGACAGAAAGCGAGAAATCACCCCCCAGGGGGGATGGTCACGCCGCAATCCTTTCTCCTCCATTCTCCTCTCGGGATCTTGGGCACACACGCACATGCGCCCGGTGTGAGTTTTAAGCCACCGGGTCCGGGACATGAACCGCGGTCGACTACGTGGGAGTCCAGCGACATAGCCATTACGCTAACTGCTGGTTCCCTAGTTATGTGTCTTTGGTAACGTATTTCACGTTATTTCATCGCTCATGTATAAAAGGAAAATTATAACTCTGACTGCATAGTATTGTGAAAATTAAATTAAATGATATTCTGAACACATGTATATCTACATTTATTTTTGCACCCAACTGGCACAAAACAGTATATTTTTAGAGAGGTTTTTGCTATATGGCACATGCCTTTGCTGGAGAGACAGAGAGACAACATGAGAGAAATCACCTCCAGGGAAGAGGGCCACATTACAATCCCTTCTCTTCCATTCTCCTTCTTGGGACTTGGGGCATGCACCACACATGTACCCAGTGCGGTATGCTGAGGGTCACAGTTTTGTTCTGTGGGTTCTGTGGGTTACAGTGTTGTGTGCTGTCGTCACAATGAGGTGTGCTGTGGGTCCTAGAGGCTTTTCTCTGGCTAAAAGTGGGGTGTGTTCTGGGTATCAGTACATCCAATTGTGGGTCTCAATGAATATTGTCAGAGTCTCTTCGTGATTTTTTTTTTTGAGGTACCAGCTGATGAAGTAATGGTTATGTTGCTGAACTCCCATATAGTCGACCATGGTTCATGTCCTGGACCTGGAGGCTTAAAACTCATGCTGGGCACATGTGGGTATCTGCCCTAAATCCCAAGAGGAGAATGGAGGAGAAGGGAATGTGGTGTGGCCACCCCCTCTGAGGTCTTGATTTCTCTCTTTCTGTCTCTCTGTCTTTCTCTGTCTCTCTGGTGAGTACACGTACCCTATAGCAAAAATATCTCAAAAGAAAAGAAAAGGCTTTTTTTTTTTTTTAGTATATTTCTTTCTGTGCTTTTAAGTGCCACTCAGTCTAACATAAGCTGCCAAGTATGCCTTCAAAATATTCACAGTATAAATGTACAGCATTATTAAAACAATTATATAAATACAGACATTTAATTATATTGTCCATATTTTTTTCTTCTCAGAGGCTAATTATTTAATCACTGCTTTTGTACAATTTTATTGCATTAGTCTTCATTGGAAATCTACTCTGTTGCTAAATATAACTAAATACATTATTTTTATAAACATTGGTTTACTAATAGCTGTGAACCTATATTGTAAATAGCTACTTTGCGGGACCAGCAGTTGGTGTAATGGCTAAGTCACTGGACTCCCATGTAGTCGACTGTGGTTCCAGTCCCGGAAGCAGTGGCTTAAACTCACGCCAGGCACAAGTATGTCCATGCCTAAGATCCTGAGAGGAGAATGGAAGAGAAGGGATTGTGGTGTGACCATCCTGCCGGGGGGTGATTTCTCACTTTCTGTCTCTCTGTCTCTCTCTGTCTATCTGGTGAGTGCACATGCCCTATAGCAAAAACCTCTCCAAGATCTAGACAAATTTTAAATAACACAATTGTCTGTGTTATTTGGGAAAACTTAAGTATTTGAGAAAATACTTAACTTAGAAGACTAAACTCCAGAACGGAAATGTGTTCTTTATAGGCAGCAGAAAGGATGATAGCTTCCATGTCAGAGGACGATTTCTTCATCTGTATAAAAGAGTTTATTGGGGTGGGCTCAAATCAGGTAAAATTATTGACTCAAATGTCTGTACTCTATGGCAGAAACTAAAAGATGCAAAGATAGCAGACAGAATAAGTGTAAATACCAGAGACTGTAAGGAAGGGGAGTGGGTGACAGAGTGTTGGTGGTGGAGAGTGGGTGGCAGGGGAAGGGAAGAAACACTAAATGACCAAAGAATGTAAAGTTCTCTGTGGGGGAAAAAAACAATTCTGTAATTTTTGCTTTACTGATTTTTTTTAAAGTAAAAATTTATTATTTGAATTGGTGGAGGAAAGAAATCATCCAAGTAACAGATGATATGTTTGGCTACTAGGACAAATTAGAATCTGGAAAACCTTTATAAGTAAAACAGAAAAATCTCGTGTTCCCATATTTCTCCATCGTGGTCTGTAGTCTTAAATTTTGTTATAGAGGCATTTGTTATATAGAGGTTTACAAACAAAGAGAAATAAAATGTGAACCCCTTTCCTGTTATCGATATTAGTAAACAAGCAGTAATTCTAGAATTTGGAGTTTGATTCATTTCATCTGAATTAAATATAAGTAAAGATGTCCCAACCAGAGCTCAAATCAACTTGGACAAAATGTATAAAAGTAGGCCAATCACCCAGAGAGAACAGAGCTTGCACTCACTAACATATAACCAAAGTGGCCTGCTCTGAGACCTGGTAGTTAAGGCTGCCTAATACCCCATGGCAAACAGTGGTTCGAGTCCCAGATTGGTGGCTTTAGAAACAAACACGCCAGGCATGTGTGCATGCATGCTCGAAGTCCTGAAAGGAGATAGAGATGGAGGAGAAGGGGTTGTGATGTGACCATCCTGCATGGGCAATACTTTCTCCTCTCACTCTATGTCTCTCTCTAGAAAACACATGCACACTTTAGCAAAAGAAACAAAGAAAAAGCTTAAGAAACCAGAAAAAAAAATTAAGTAAATAGCACACTTCAGTCATAACTGTTCTTTAAAAACTGACCTGAAATAATAAAAATATTAAAAAATATCTAAAGAATAAAGGGTGCATAAAGAAAAATATATCAAATAGAATAATAACTACAGTTGAACCACTTACTATAGAAGGCACAGTAAAACAACTCCCATCAAGGAATTAAAAATTTTCAGAAAAAATTGACAATAACAGGTGAAGATAAATATTTCAGGAGAGAAAAAGAAACTGCAAATGATAGAAAAAAGTAAGTGAAATTACAATAAAATTTATAATTCACTCAATCAAAATTTGTGCCCCTGGTTAAGTTTATACAATGCCAGAAAAAAAGAGGATGGGGGAAAATATCAAAGAAAAGGATTAAACATGAAAAAAATTTAAATTGGAAATAAATGTGTAAAATTGTTAAGAACTATTTGATGATAAAGCAAAAAATAGAGGAAAAAGTAAAAGAAACCTAAATCAAACCAAAATCACATTTACCTAAAGAACTTTGATAAAAACCTAGAGATGATTATACTTTTTCTCTAAGATGATTATAAGAAAAGAAAATTCTTTCTATTACTATTCAACAAGTAACTCAAGGTCCAAAAATTGCAATGGTAATAAAATTAATCATAGATTTAAAATTAAGGTGTTAAGCTGTTTTGTTTGGAAAGAACATGGTTATTCATGCAGAAATCCATAATGAATTCACACAGAAGTTAATAAAAGTAATAAATGAGTTTATAAGTACCCAGGGTATGAGATAAATATACCAAAAGCCAATTAGATACCTCTATAATGGTAAAATATATAAAACATATTTTTAAAATATCAAATATAAACATCGAAATTATAATGTTTAAGGAGGAACTCAAAATTTAATATGTAAATTTAGTCTGCACTGAAAACCATACAGCAACCCCAAAAGAAATCAGAGAAATCTTAGATAAAGATTTATTAAGCTAATTGATTAAAAGACTTACTTCTTGTTAGAATGACCCTACATTCAAAATAGTCTATAGATTGAATGTAATCCGAAACTAAATTTGTGGGAGAAATTTTTATGTACATATTCAAACCAATTTTAACATTTGTACATCCTAGAATAGCAACCATTTTTTAAAGACAATATTTAAGGAAACTAGCCTGGTTGACATTACTATAACTCAAAAAGAGATTTAAATCAAAATACTCTTTTTTCTGGCAAAAGCAGAACAAATGGAAATCAATAGAAAATAATAGAGGTTTAAAAATAGAATCTTACAAGTATAGTCAAATGATGCTGACAAAAGTACTAACTAACACAATAAGTAGAGGATAATAATTTCAACAATAGATGCTAGGACAATCAAATATCTAGATGTACATAAAATAATAATTATTATAATAACCCTTAATTCACCTCTTACAAAACACTTTATTCAAAATGCATCACATACTTAAGTGCAAGAGCCAAAAACAATACATATATTTTAATAAGAAAATAATACCTGTCTCCTTAGAGGTTAGCCAGGTGATAAGGATAGGATATTGCTCTTATCTCTGTAACAATAGTGCAACAACAACAGATATCTTGAAAATTCACAACTTTCCTGAAGTATATGATGTATCTGTGATCACATGATAACCAGATAAACTGAAATATAAGGAAAGGCCAGCATCTCCAATGAAAAGATTTACTTTGTCATATGCTGCTAGATATCAGCAAGAAATTGCCTAAATACTATAAGAATTGCTAATAGCACACTGTTAATGTGGGATGTGGCTTCTTTTGAACATTGCATCACTGCTGTGCCACAGAACCATCTCAATATACTAAGATTAAGTATTAAACAGAAACCCTCTATCTGTTGCCTATAAGAAACTCACCTCATGGATAAAGACTACATAGACTAAAAGTGAAGGACTGGAAAAAGATATTCCATGCAAATGGAAATCAAAAAAGGGCTGGAGTTGCGATATTGATTTCAGCAAAATAAGCTTCAAGTCAAAGATTGTAAAAAGAGACAAAGTAAGGCATTATATAGGTAAATGAGGTAATCCAGAAAGAAGACATAATGCTTATAAATATCTATGTACCAAACTTCAAAGTACCTAAATATGTGAAGGAAAAACTTCCAGAGCTGAGAGATAGGAAGTAACACTATAATTGTTGGGGACCTCAACACCCCATTATCTCCTTTATACAGATCTTCTAGGCAAAAAATATAGAGAGATAAAGGACCTAAATGATACTATAAATCAAATAGGCTTGACAGATATCTATAGAACTTTCCTCCCTAAGTCCACAAAATATACATTTTTCTCACCCCAGCAGGGAACATTTTCAAAGATTGACCATATGTTAGGACACAAAACAAGACTTTACAGATTCGAAGACATAGAAACTATATCCAGCATCTTCTCTGACCGTGATGGAATTAAACTCAAGATTAATTTAAAAGAAACACCCTTCGAAATACACAAACACATGGAAACTGAACAATGTACTTCTGAATGACTTCTTCACTACTGAAGAAACTAAGTCTGAAGTAAAAAAAATTATGTACACAAATGATAATGAGTATGCAAGTTTTCATAATCTACGGGCCCAAGCAAAAGCAGTCATAAGAGGGAAATTCATAGCAATTAGTGCATATAAGAAAAAGATGAAAAGGTGGCAAATAGATAACTTAACATCTTGCCTCAGGGAATTGGAAAAACAACAACAAAAAAGACCTAAAAATACCAGCTAAAAATAAATAATAAAGGTTTGAGCAGAAATAAATGAAATTGAAAATAAACAAACCATGCAGAAAATAAATGAAAGTAAAAGCTGTTTCTTTGAAAAGATTAACAAAATCGACACACCATTGGCTAGACTGATCAAGAAGAAGAAAGAAAGAAACCAGATAAATGAAATATGTGATGTAACAGGCAACATTACAACAGACATAATACAAATACAAATTATCATTAGTGGATACTATGAACAACTATATGCCAGCAAACAAGATAACTTAGAGTAGATGGACAAATTCTTGGATGCATATAATCTAACAAGGTTGACTCAGGAAGACAGAAACCCTGAATACACACATAACAAACCAGGAGATTGAATCAGTAATAAATAACCTCCCGACAAAGAATAGTCCATGTCCAGATGGCTTTGCTTTTGAATTCTACAAAACCTTTAAGGAAAAGTTAATCCCTATCCTACTCAAAGTATTTCTAAAGATTCAAAAGGAAGAAAACCTTTCAAATTCATTTTGTGTACCTTCCATCATCCTCATTTCCAAAACAGATAAGGACATGACAAAAAAGAAAAACTATAGACCAATATCTTTCATGAATGTAGATACAAAAACTCTCAATGAGACACTTGCAAATCATATCCAACAGCACACAACAAAGATTATTTGTCACAATCAGGTAGGCTTTATTCCAGGGATGCAAGGGTGGTTCAACCTAAGCGAGATCATAAATGAAATACACCATATTAACCAAAAGAAATATAAAAACCATATGATCATTTCGATTGATGCAGAGAAATTCTTCACAGATCTAGAAAAAACAATCATAGAATTTGTCTGGAATCACAAAAGACCTCGTATTGGCAAAACAATCCTGGAAAAGAAGAGTAGAGTGGGAAGCTTTTTACTGTCTAATCCCAAGTGCCCTACCTATAATCATTAATCAGTGGTTTGGTGTGACTTTTAGACTTTACAAGGTACTTGACTATAGCCTTTTTGAAATTCATTCCAAAAAAATGATTCAGCCACATGTAATATTTTGGACTTTCCCTGTTATTTATTGGGTCATCTGGAAAGTCATGACACATTTTTGCATAGAAAATACACCATAACTCTCCTAATGATCTAATAGTTTTATACAGTAAATAATGGTTGTAAAATAAATACACAAATAGCAAAAATCAACTCAAAGTGGATCAGAGATCTAAACCTAAGACCTTAAAATATAAAACTACTGGTGGAAAACACTGGGGAAACTCTGGGAGACATTGGAGTAGGCAAAGACTTTTTAAATAAGACTCCCAAAGCACAGGCAATAATCCCTAAAATAGACAAGTGGGACTATATCAGACTAAGAAATTTCTGCACAGCAAAGGACACAGTAACAAGTGTGAATTGACAACACTTAGAACAGGAGAATATTTTTGTAAAATATGTCTCAGACAAGGGACTGATAATCAGAATACACAGGGAACTCAAGCACCTTACATGAAAAAAAAAAAAAAAAGATGAACCCTTTTAAAAGATGAGAAAATGAGCTGAACAAAAATCTCTCTAAGGAAGACATACAAACAGGCAAAAAGCATATGACTAAATGTTCAACATCCCTCATCATAAGGGAGTTGCAGATTAAAGCCACAATAAGATATCACCTAACCCCTATCAGAATGGCAAAGATTAAAAATATAAAAAGTGTTAAGTGTTGGCAGGCATGTGGTGAAAAGGGAACTCTCCTACACTGTTGGTAGGAATGTAAACTGGTTCAGCCACTGTGGAGAACAATATAGAGGTTCCTCAGAATCTACAAATAGAACTACCATTTGATCCAGTAATCCCACTTCTGGGTATCTACTCAAATGGTAGGAGAATGCTCAGTCGGAAAAGCGCTTGAACATCAATGTTAATTGCAGCTTTATTTATGAATGCTAAGAAATGGAACCAACCCAAATGCTCACAAACAGATGAATGGATTGATAACATAGGGCACATATACTGTATGGAGTACTACTCAGCCATTAAAAACAAAACCCTGAAATTTGATAGAAAATGCTCAGATATGGAGGATCTATTGCTGAGTGAAGTAAGACAGGATATGAAAGAAAGATATTTTATGTTTCCACTTAATATATATCGAATATCCACACTTCATGGTAGAGACCAAAATATTTGAGGGCATAAAAGCACTGAAAATAGCAATCATAAGACAGTGTGGAACGGGGTGGGAGAAGAGAAGAGTATGGAGAAGGATAGCAAGAGAACAAATAGGCATGACATTAGTGGGATTCAGATATTGTTTATTACCTCTTAATGATGATGTGTATAGTATTCTCAACTGGACAGGTCTGAGAAGTATTTCATGTTGGGCAAAGTCTTCTTACAAGCAAAATGATAAATAGTGATTGAATGTTTAAAAAAATGGAATGATAATAATAATTGGGAAAAAATGAAAAGCTATTGGATGATGATGGGGATTTTAATGTCTTTGTATTGACTGATATGAATGGTATTTCTTCTGGAAAAAGAAACGTAATACACTGTAAAGTTATATGTGATTCAATGAAATATATACAAGTTTATGATAATAAAAAAATTAGAAAACAGAACATAAGAAGAAGCAGTGTGCCCACATAATTTTAAAATCATCTATTATCTAAGAATACTTTATTTTTTTTAGAGAAAATTTTGCTATAGGGTAGACAAAGACAGAGAGACCAAAAGTAAGAAATCACCCCTCCCCCAAACACAAGGAGCGAAAGATATCCTGCAGTTCCTTGTTCTCGAAGTCTCTTTTTCTCCACTCTCCTCTCAAGATCTTGAGCATGCATGCACACACTCCCAGTATGGGTTTTAAGCCACCAGGTCCAGGACTCAAACCGCAGTTGACTACGTGAAAGTTCAATTTCATAACCATTAAACATTCTGCTGGTCCCTAGATCTTTAAAAAAAAAAAAATTGTACTTAACCTATTTACTTAATAAGGTCAGGTATAATCTTAAGCATATTTCACTATGATTATTTTTCTGAACCTTACAATAAATCTTTGGTATTTGGTAGCATTATTGCAAATAGATAAACACTCACAAAATGGTTTTTATAGGTATGTAGGGTAATAGTCACAGAAGGTCAAAATAACTTGTCCAATGCTCTGAGCTCCAAGGGCCAGAATGCACAGTTAGGTGCATTATGCATGACCTGATTAGATAATGTGAGTAATGCCTGTAATACAAAGACTGCAAAGAGAGTTTTTAATACAATTATATTCTCATCATCATTTCTGACTTGATAGCTATAAAATGGCAGACATTTCCTGAAAGCTATAGTCTAAGTTTTTAAATTATTCTCACATAAGTTATTGTTTTCTAATTTAAGATTCCAGAAGTGATAAGCCTGATTCTCATGCTTATTGAAACTTTGGGTGTGTGTATATCTCTGTGTATACACATGTGTGTATTTACAACACATAATAAGTCAATAATAAATGGTATGTTCTTATGTATGTGCTACACATAAACATAAATACAAATTCCCACCATTGCATCAACTAGTCTCCCCAAAAATCTTCAAAAAATACACTGTCCAAGAACTTTGGAAAACCACCTTAAAGATAGAGATTGAGAAGAAGTTTTGGTATTCTTGATCTTCGAAAACCTCTAAAGAATTACCATATGTTTCCTGGGGTAACTTATGATGGTTGAGATTTATACTTATTGGGATATTCTTATTGATAATCCTCCCCATTCAACTGCTAACCAAGACATAAGTATTTCACATGTTGCAAAATTTAACTTCCCTCTCCACACATATACCCCCCACACACACACACACAGACACACTGACGCAGAATGACCTAAAATATTCTGTTAAAAAGACAAATAACTATGGCTTCAGCAGTCTTGAGGTAAGTGCATCGCCAATCTCTCATGCTCTTGCGCCTAAACAAGGTTAAAAACTAGCCATGCTAGGCAGTGGTGGGTAGAGGCTAATAGCAATATTTTCAGTCAAATGAGCCTAGCTATTAGCTAGAGTTACTTATCCTCTCTTAGTCTATTTTTCCAGTTTTTGTTTGTTTGTTTGTTTGTTTTTTTAATGATAACATTGGGTTACATTGAGACTTAAACAACATAATGTAAGTAAAATGCTAAGCAGACTGTGCCTGGCCACAAGGAGGGCCCAATAAATGACAGCTATTACTTTTATTGAGACTACAAAGCAGCCTTGCTGATGGTTTTGAAGATCATTAATAGCTAAAGAGCTATGTGCACAGCCAACAATCAGGTGGCTCTGAAGATCAAATGAGACAAACGCAGGTAACATGTTTCACTCAAAATCTGGCCCCTTTTGTAGTCCTTTCTCTCTACTTCCCTCGAGCTACAGGAGAATTTGGAATAATATTTCACTATATCCAAATCTGGGGGGTGGAAATGGGCACATTATTTTTATTACAATTATTTTATAGCTGGTATGTCATAAGAAACAGAAAAAAGGTACTATTCTGAGTTATCATATTTCCTGGATTCAATGGGGATAATTAAATGATTTTCATAGGCCATTTGAATGATTTTTTTAAAAGGCACAAAAGCATTTTGTTTGCTTGTTTGTTTAGAAAAGGTTTTTGCTATAGGGCGCATTCACTTGCCAGAAAGACAGAGACAGAAAGCAAGAAATCACCCCTCAGGGGGATGGCCACACCAATCCCTTCTTTTCCATTCTCCTCTCAGGATCTTGGGCATGCACTCACATGTGCCTGGCGTGAGTTTAAGCCACTGGGTTGACTACATGGGAGTCCAGCAACATTGCCATCATGCCAACTGCTGGTCCCCATATATAATTCTTTTTTGTTTTTTTTTAAAGAGGTTTTTGCTATAGGTCACATGTGCTCACCAGAAAGACAGAGAGACAGAAAGTGAGAAATCACCCCCAGGGGGGATGGTTATGCCGCAATCCCATCTCCTCTATTCTCCTCTGGTGATTTGGGGCATGCACACGCACACACCCAGCGTGAGTTTAAGCCACCGGGTCCAGGACTCGAACCACAGTTGATTACATGGGAGTCCAACAACATAGCCATTACACTAACTGCTGGTCCCATATATACTCTTTTTAAACTAAAGTTTAATTGACATGAATTATCTTTTCCCTTCTCTATATTGTATTTTCAAATATATATTCTATTGTACTTTAATTTAAATACATCAGTATTGTTATTAGGATATTATTTAAACCATCCATTATTACTTTGGCCCTGGAAATTTTTTTGATGGATTTGAGATTAATTCTGTATCATCCAATCTCTCCTGCTTTTTTGTTCTTTCTTTTTTTTTTTTTTTTTCTTTTAGAGAGAGACATTTGCTATAGGGTGCATGGTGCATGTGCTCGTCAGGAAGACAAAAAGCAAGAAATCACCTTCCAGTGGTGATGGCCATGACATAATCCCTTCTCCTCCATTCTCCTCTCAGGATCTTGGGCACGCACACACAAGTTGCCCAGCATGAGTTTTAAGCCGCTAGGTCTGAGACTCGAACTGTGGTCAACTACATGGGAATCTAGTGGCATAACCATTATGCCATCTGCTGGTACCTCCAGTCCCTCTTAATTTCAAAACCTGCCCGAATTCCTGATAGGAATGCTGCTTCTGGTGCTTGCTGCAGAACTGGTTCCTGTAGCTTAACTTTGTTACCTCTGTAGTGAGACGGCAGCACCTTTTTCTGATTTCCTAGCCAGCCCCAATCTCTGGAACACCGTAAATCACAGCAGATGCGTTGTGTGTTAGAGGTTCTTCTATCATCCAATATGTTCCACCAGCTGTCTATAAACACCCCAAACCCTGCTGGTTTCTCTCCCACAAGCAGAGTGCTTCCGATTGGGTCAAGCTTGATCACCAGCCTATGCTCAAAACCAATCAAATACTACAGAAGAGAAAATGGCTTAAAATCATCACTCAATGAGGAAGGGCTTTCTCTGGATAGAAATCACCTCTCTGTTCCCTGCTTTCTTTACAAATATAGTTTTTGCAGGGCCAGCAGATGGCACTGATAGTCATGGCACTGCATTCCCATGAGACTGACCACAGTTCAAGTACTGAAACTTGAAAATCATGCTGGGTGTGTGTGCATTTTTGCCTGAAATCCAGAGAGGAGAATGAAGTAGAAAGGATTGCAGTGTGGCCATCTCACCCAAGAGGTAATTTTTCACTTTGTCTTTGTCTCTCTCTGGAGAGTGCACGTGCCCTATGGAAAAACCTAAGAAAAAAATAAATATATGTATATATGTATAATTTTTGCAATTTTCTCCTCCCTTCCTGGTTTTTAAAAAAATACTGTTTAGCCTACCCTCAACTACCACATTCTACTCTAAATTAATTTATCAATTAAAACAATCCATACATATATTTATATTATACATCTAGACATTAAACAATTTACTTTTAAAATTTTATGAAAAAAAATCTGTCATATTAAGATTTTTCTAGAGACCAGCAGTTGGTATAATGGTGTAGTCAACTGCGGTTCGAGTCCCAGACCCAGTGGCTTAAACTCATGCCAGTCGTGTGTGTATGCATGCCAAGATCCCAAGAGAAGAATGAAGGAGAAAGGGTTGTAGCATAGCCATCCCCCCTGGGGGATGATTTCTCACTTTCTGTTTCTCTGTCTCTCTCCGTCTTTCTGGCGAGCTCACACACCCTATAACAGAAACCTCTCAAAAAAAAAAAAAAAAAAAGATTTTTTCTGAATTTAGAATAAGGTCCCTTATAACAAAAGGTGTCAAGATTTATGATCTTCAGACATTTTATTTGTTCTTTTTAAAATAAATTCATGAACTATGCTGAACTAGGTTTTCTCAAATCAAAGATAAATGCCTTAGAAAACAATCATACTAATAATTTACATCATTAGCACATTTTTACATTATTATTACTTATTAATACATTGCTAGTGTGGTCAAAAAACTAAACTGACCATAGTTTGTGTACTTTTACTATGTCAACTTGACATTAGAGTTATGAGAAAACACATTAAAGAATAATTAATGAATGATAATTTAATAAAAATGGTAAGCATTGAAAAATGCTTTATTCTGTGCAGATATAAAAAAATATTTTTAATTTACCCTCTGAAAACATACTCATTCATTATGTCATTATTCTGTTTTAAGATTTTAGGAGGTATCTCTCTTCTTTTGTTCCCTTTAGTAAGCAATATAGTGCTCTATGTTCCTATAAACACCACTTGTAATTCTTTAATTGTATTTTCCCCTTTTAAAAGAATTATTTTGTTTAACTTTATTTATTCATTCTATTTTGACCAGAAAAGGACAGAGAGACAGAGAGAGAGAGAGAGAGAGAGAGAGGAACAGTAGGAAAGCAATCCTCCAGGGATATCCTCTGGGATATGAACCATGGTTGGCCATGTAGGAGTCCAGAGCTTGAAATCACCACACCACCTTCCAGCCCGTTCAACTGTCATTTCTTTGTTATCATACCAGCAGGAAGGATTTAGCAAATAATAATATCTTAGACCAAAAAGACCATATATTTTTAAGTCTGCTTCTTGCTCCTCTTTCTTACCTATGAAAATATGAGTAAATTCTGTAGATATACAGAAAGTTTTATTTCTTGTGGGATAAATTAAGTTCAATCATATACTTTATTGTTTCATCTTATTTATCTTTTTGAGTCAATAATAAATGATTAATGAATACTTGAAATGTTTAGATTCTTAGGCCAGCAGGTGGTGTGAATGTTAGGGTGCTGGATCCCACTTGACCAATTTCATAGTTCGAGTACCAGACCTGATAGACTGAAAACCAGGCTTAGTGCATGCACTTGTGCACTCAAATTCAAGACTAGAATGGAGGAGGAGGGATTGAGGCATGACCGCTCCCCCCTTTCCTCTCTGTCTCTCTCTGGAGAGCACATGTGCCCTATGACAAAAAAAAAAAAAAAAAAAAAAAAGAAAAAAAAAAAAATTAAAAA
>NW_006160160.1:347015-370897 GCF_000334495.1 Tupaia belangeri chinensis
TTGCCTCTCTGGAGAGCACATTTGGCCTAAAAAAAAAAAAAAAAAAAAAAAAAAAAAAAGGAAATTAAAAAATCTTTAAAAAAATTGGACTTTGGCACATTATAATTTTCTATTTCATTAGCAGAAAATCAGCCAGATAGACCAAAAATTATAGAGAAGTTAAAAGAAACAGTAAAAGTAAAATTCACAAAAGGACATATGAAAAATAAAATAACATTTATGCTAATATTAGACTCCTAGTATGTCCGGCTTATTGAGCTGTCTCTATTGGGCTGCCTCTAGGGCAAGTGGATTCATTCCGTGGTGTAATATCCTTATAATGGAATTATATTTTCAAGCATTTTCAAAAATTAATCTTAACTTCTATTTTTTGTGGTAATCTGCTTGTTATAATTCTTAGTACAATTTTTACAATCTGAATTACTGTCAACAAAATGGGCTGTTCTGGGACTGTTTATATGAATATCCTATTTCTTTCTTCCTTTTTTTTTTTTAACTTTTCTTTTTAAATGTAGCCTAAGGCATGGGTGCTCACAAGGAGAAAGAAAAAAAAATAAAAAGGAGAAGAAAGCATCCCTTAATTAGGTGTGGTCACATGACAATCCCTTTTTCACCATTACGCCATCTTCTCAGGATTTGGAGCATGCTTGCACACACACCAATGTGTTTTATTTTTATTTTTATTTTTTTAGAGGTTTTCGCTATTCGCTATAGGGCGCATGCGCTCGCCAGACAGACAGAGAGAGACATAGAGACAGAAAGCGAGAAATCACCCCCCAGAGGGGATGGTCACACCACAATCCCTTCTCCTCCATTCTCCTCTTGGGATCTTGGGCACGCACGCACACGCGCCCGGCATGAGTTTTAAGCCACCGGGTCTGGGATGCGAACTGCGGTTGACTACGTGGGAGTCAAGCGACATAGCCATTACACTAACTGCTGGTTCCCACACACCAATGTGTTCTTCAACTAGCTGGGGCCAGGATTTTAATTGTGGCCATCCATAAGCGATCCAGTACTTTTAACAACTAGGCACAGAACAGACCCAATTCTATTCATTTTCTACACCAAGTGAAACATAGCATGATCTCCTGGTGCTGTAACGATAAAAGGGAGACACAAAGATTTTTTTAAAAATCGCTTTAATTGTCTTCACATTTCCCATAAATTGGACTAGTGAGACTTGTCACCATAAACCTCATTGATGACCATTAGCAGTTTTGTATGGAGGAAACTAAATGAGGGGTAAAGGTGAGCAGGTAATTTTCCCACAGCACTTTGACTCATGTATCAAATATATCTTTCGCTCTTTTAGAAGCTGCAGCCAACTTCAAATAATCAATGCACATCATGACGATTAGATCTGTTTTCAAAAATTATAACAATTTGAAGAACTAGAAATCAATCTACTAAGGAAATGAAATGATAAATGAACTAATGAGTAATTCAAATGATAAAATATAGCGTTATATTTTCTTAGCAGGATATTCACATAAAAGCATTTAGTAAAATATCTACCCAAAATAGAAAAGTTGCAGGGAAAGATAAATTCAATTCATATACTAAAGAAAAAATGATTTTTTCCATTAATAACATCATAATCTTCTAACTAATATAATAAGATTATGAAATTCTATTTTTCAAGTATAAATCTATCATAATATTTTTGTGAAATTATATATTCTCATTATATGTACTAAATTTAATGAATTTTCAAATATTTTTATTAAAAATTTGTGTTCTCTCACTATATCTACTAAAGGTATAGTGCCTTTTCACTATCTGTGCTAAATTTAATGAAGTCTAAGTACTATAAAGCAAAGCATAAATTTTCTAAAGAATAAAACTGGATTGCCATTGATTTTATCAGAGAAGATGTCAGAATAAAACATGCAGCAGTAATAAAATACACAAAACATTGCAAAGATGTAACAAATTTCATCTTTCTTAGTTCTCTTTTGTCAGAGGGCAAGTGTGCTTACCAGAGAGAGAGAGAGGGAGAGAGAGAAAGCATCCCATGGGAAATAGCAACACAATAATCCCTTCATTGCTCCTCCTTTTTGGGATTTTGGGCACACGCGCATGCACCTTATGTTTTTTTTTTTCAAGCTGCCAGATTCAGGACTTGAACTGTGCAGCTGTCCATATGGAATCCAACTTTCTTAACCTCCGTATCATGAGCTGGCCCATTAATCATATCTTATAAAACACTTTGTACTTACACATGGTTCAACTCTGGCTTCACCACTTGTGTCTCGCTTCAGAAATGTGCTGTGACTTAAAACATCTTTGTTTTCTGATTTGTCTTCTCTGCACTTAGACCTTGCCGGGATCAGCTTTTGGTAGCTGGCTCTATGCACTTACAGTTGTTCCTAACAAGTGCTCTGACCAATATAGCCTGGTGCCTTGGACCCACACCCTGCAGCAGTCGATCTCCTATAAGCCAGTGCAGCTGCTCCTGAGGGTTCTCCATAGTTTGGAATCACACTTGCATCACCATCCCTAAACCACTGACGTCTCGATAATATCTTTAGGGAATGGCCTCTAGTGGTGCTGGACTGAAGGCTCTGGGAGCAAATAAATTGCTTCTAGGAGCTCTCAAGGAATAGTTGCGGGAAGAGAATGAATAAAGATTCTCTGCAGAAGCCACAGGAAGTATTCTTCTGGAGATCCAGAAATTATTTTATAATTAATCCCCTTTTCAGTCTTCTTCATATAGAGTTATTCTAAGAGGCTCTCAGGTATGAAAATAATAACACAACCACATGTAATTCTAAGTTTTAACAATACAGAACTACAAAATAAATGCTAGGGATTTTTTTTTTAATTCTGATTTCTTCTGAGAATACTTTATTAATATAAGTTATATATTTTTAAAGTAAGTTTTGAATATCTTTTCTATCGTCTCTTGACATATGTGCTACCTCTTAAACATTCAGGAATGGTTTCCATGTATTCCTGAAGCAGTGTGACATCCAGTGCTTTTTCTTAAGTTACACATGAGCTCTCACAATTCCTATGGGTGACTTTCGAAATTTAATTTTGTGAACAAGAGATAATGTAGTGATTACATCACTGGACTCCCACATACCAACTGCAGTTCAAGTCCCAGACCCAGCAGTTTGAAACTCACTCCAGTCACAGATGTGCGTGTGGCCAAAATCCCAAGAAGAGAATGGAGAAAAAGGAATTGAAATGTGGCCAAACCCACTGGGGGGTGGAGGTGGCGGTAATTTCTTGCTTTCTGTCTCTGCTGTTCTGTGTCTCTCTGGTGAGCACATGAACCCTAAAGCAAAAAATCTTTCTAAAATAATTAGTTAAATTTTATTTATTTATTTATTTTTACCATAGAGAGCATGTGCTCTCTAGAGAGAGACAGTGAGAAGGAAAGAATTTATTTCAAAATTGGAGTGAATTCACTTCAATCCTGCCACTGCTTTATTAGCTAAATTTATGTAATATCCTTAATTCTTTGTTATTATTTTGACAATATTCACAGAATTTTCAACAAGAGTAGATTCCATCTCAAAAAGCCATTTTTATTTGTTCATCCTTAAATTCCTCGTTCTTAAAGTTTTATCATAAGATCACAGTAGTGCAGTTGTGTCTTTAGATTTTGCTTTTTTTTTAAAGAGATTTTGGCTATAGGATGTGTGTGCTTGCCAAAGAGACAAAGAGAGATAGAGAGACAGAAAGTGAGACACCCTCCAGGGGGATGACCACACAACAATCCCTTTTTGCACACATGTCTGGCATGAGTTTGAAGCCACTGGATCTGTGACTTGAACCCCAGACGGTCATGTGGGAGTCCAGTGACATAATCATTATATAATCTGCTCATCCCGAGTTTGCTTCTTTCCTTCTTAAAAAAATTATTTTTATTTAATTTTATTTATCATTATTACTAATTTTTAATTTGCTACAGGGCACATGTAATTTTGTGACCAACAGATAATGTAGTGAGAAAGAGAGAGAGAGAAAGAATGAGAAAGCAAGTCATCAGGTCTGGAACTCAAACTGCATTTGGTCGTATGAGAGTCCAGTACCTTAACCACCATGTAACCTGCTGGCTCTAGATTTTGCTTCTAATTCTATAATAATTTTCTTTCTTTCTACAATGACTTCATCCACTAAAGACTTGAACCACTAAAAATCATCCATAAAGATTGGAACCAAATCCTTCCAAATTTCTAACATTAATATTTTGACTTCCTCCCATAAATCATAAATGTTTTAATGGCAATAGAATGGTGGATTCTTTCCAGAAAGTTTTCAATTTGCTTTGCACAGATGCATGAGAGGAAACACTGTATATGGCAACTGTAGTCTTACAAAATATATTTAAATAAAGACTTTTCAAACTTACTCCATAATTAATGAACTGCAGAATGAATGGGTTAGCAGACATGAAAACAACACTTCCCTCTTTCCATATCTCCATCAGAGCCCTTGGATACATTCTCCAAGAACAGTATTATTTGTAAAGGAATCTTTTTTGACTAAATAGTGGGTCTCAGTAGTACTTAAGACAGGAAATCGTACTGTCAACAGATGTGCTGTTGACCAGGGTATGTTATTCCATTTATGGAGGACTAGCAGAGAAGATTTAGAATAGTTCTTAAGCAAGACCTCAATTCTTAAGATGTTGCATGACTCATTACTCCAAAAGGTCTCAGGATTTTCAGAATGGCAAGTTAGCAGTGGCTTCTCACCAGATGCAATAGTCCTTCACAAGAGAGCTAACCTGGATTTTGAAGCTTGGAAGCCAGGCATTGACTTTTCCTCTATTTTTATGAATGTCTTGCTGGCATCTTCATCTAATACAAGGTTGTTTAGTCTACACTGTAAGTCTGTTATTGATGCAATGACTTTCACCAGTCATTTTAGCTAAATTTTCAGGATAATTTGCTGCAGCTTCTATATAAGTACTTGCCACTTCATCTTTCACTTTTATATTACAGAGACAGTATTTTATTTAAACTTTATATATCAACCTGGCTTAGTTTAAAACTTTTCTTCTGCAGTGTCTTCATCTATTCCAGTCTTCATTGACTTAATAAGAGCAGGAGTTTTGCTCTGAATTAAGTTTGGCTTTAAGAATTGTTGTGTCTGGTTTGCTCTTTGATTCAGATCACTAAAACTTTCTCCATATCAATAATATGGCAATCTGAGGGGCTGGAAACTTATATACATGTATATATATATATTCAAATTAAAAATAGTAATGAATAAAATAATTCTAAAAGAATTATTTAAAAACAGCAGCTTTCCTTTTTTTTAATCATTTGTGTGTTCCTTTCAGTAGCACTTCTAGTTCTTTTAAAAAATATTTTGCTAGAGAGTACGTGCACTTACAAGAGAGAGAAAGACAGAGACAGAGACAGAGGGGTGGGGGAGAGAGTGATAAAGCACATCCCATGGGAAATTATCATGCCATCATCCCTTCTCCTTCATTTCTCCCTCATTTCAGGATTTGGGTATGTTACGTGTGCACATGTGCCTGGTGCGTTTTTTAAGCTGCTATATCCTGGACTCATACCACGCACTTGGCCAGGTGAGATCCAATCATACTAAACACCATACAACTGGCTGATTGACACTTAATTTTCTTCCACAATTATTTTGCATTCACAAACTGGCATTTTGGCACACGGCTAGTTTTCTGCCTATTTCAGCTTTCAACATGCTTTCCTCACCAAGCTTACTCATTTCTAGCTTTTAATTTCATATGAGAAATGTGAGGCTTTTCCTTTTGCTTGAACACTTAGACAGTATTCTAGGGTTATTAGTTGGCCTAGTTGCAATATTTTTATGTCTCAGTGAATAAGGAGGCCTGAGGACAGGGAGAGAGATAGGTCAAACAACCAAAACACATACAACATTTATCAGTTAAGATTGTGTGGTTTGTGATGCTCTAAAATATTGCACTCATAACACCAAAGAGCACTGATCACATATCACAATAGCAGAGGCAATAATAATGACGAAGTTTTCAATACTGTTAGAATTAGACAAGTGTGTGACATATATACACCAAGTATGAATATGCTGTTGGAAAAATGTCACCAATAGACTTGCTTAATGAAGGGTTACCACAATCTTTTAAAATGGAAACAAACAAACAACAAAAAAGAAGTATCTGTGAAGTGCAATAAAATGAATCAAAATGAAATACATGCCTATATTTCAAAGGGAATCTTCCATTTTTATTGCAATATTTAAAATATTTTAAAGTAAGGCTATGATAACTGAATAGATTATGTTCACTTATATGCACTACTGATTATTTAAAAAAAAGATTACAATCAATTTAAATATGATATTGTCACATTTGGCAGTAAACTGTAGTTAATAAGAAAAAGAAATTGTCACTAGGTTTGTAACAGGTTATAAAGAAACAAATAAGAGGAAGCTAAATTTAAGATTGCAGAAATGGGAAACTACACTTTAATTGGAATCTAAATATAACGGAAAATAAAAATAAGCTTATGTAGATGCATGTGGTGACAAAAAAAAATTGTCCTATAAGTTAAGATCTTAACACATCATTGGAAAGTGTGCCATCTGAGGAAAGAAAGCAGAAATACCTAAGTACTTAAAAAAGTTTGCTGTGCAAATAAAAAGAAAATTGCCTCTACATTTATTGAACATATTTGTTTAATGCCTACTATGTGTCAAATAACATTTTTAAAAATTGAGTGAGAAAAGCAAAGATCCTCTGCCTTACGGAGTTCATATTCTGTCCCGTCCCTGTTCGGGCGCCAGGTGTCCCGACCCGGGGGGACAGCCGAACGGGTTTCCTGAGTGAAGGAGTGAGAGCCGGGACAAGCGGCATAGTGTTACAGCACGGAGACGACAGTGTTGTCCGTTTATTGTGGGCAGCACGGTACAGCACAGAGACGACGCAGTGTCGCGTCGTCTACTGTGAGCAGTACGGAGACGATGAGGTGTCACAACTCTTCAGGGTCGTCCGGAGACGATGTAGTGTTACAGCTCTTCAGGGTCTCCCAAGTCGTCTGGAGACGATGCAGTGTCAGCTCTTCAGGATCTTCAGGGTCGTCTGGAGACTGCGCGGTGTTTCAGCTCTTCAGGCTCTTCAGTTGTCGTCTTCCTGGTCGTCGTCGTCGTCTGGCTACTGTGGGCCAGGCATTGTGGTTATATACACTCTGGTGGGTTGTAAACGGTGAGTCGTGATTGGTTGTAAACGGAGGACTGTGATTGGTTGTAAACGGTGGGCCCTGATTGGTTGTTAACGGTGGGTTATGATTGGTTGCTTTTGGACCAATCATGAGGTGCCGGATATGCAAATTTGAGGGATTCTAGTGGCCAATCAGAGTAAGGTTTCGAAGGTCAGGTTTTTGGAAGGGAACCCATCATGGTAATTGTTTGCCCTCTGAGAAACCTCGGCAGACTCGCTGGTGTGCAGCTTCCCACAATATTCTACAGAACTTAGTCTGTTTATAATTTGCAACTCCTACTCACGTCGCTGACAAATAAAGTCTTCTTGCCATCCTGTATCATATTTCAAAATTTATAAGTGTATATACACATGTGAAAGCACACATACACACATGTATAAGAAAGTGAGATTACTATTTCTGACTATTATTTTACATAGAAGTGCAGAAGTGTTTGAGAATAGAGATCTGTTTGTTTAAATCATTCTCTAACTCAATTGGGTAGAAAAAAATAAGAAAACACCAGTGATTCATAATCATTTAGCTTTAGGTAAATAAGAACCCAAGAGCACATTTTGAACATATTTTGTCCTCTTAAGGGTTTATGATGAATTATTATTATTATTGAGAGAGTTTTGCTATAGGCTGCATGAGTTCACTGGAGAGACAGATAGAAAGAAAGCCAGAAATCGCTCCCTGGGTGAATGGCTACACTTCACCCCCTTCTCCTCCCTCTTGTGATTTTGGGCACATATGCATACATGCCCAGTGTAAGGTTTTTAAGCCATGGGTCCAGGACTTGAACCACGGTTGACCTTATGGGACTCCAGCTACATAACCCAATTTTTGAAAAACGTTTTGTTAGAGGATCAGAGTCACAATCAAAGAATATAATAAAGACCAAGAAAATCTGCACTGAAGTTCCTTGTTTGATTATTTTTACCTCAATTTTTTTCTAAAACTTCCGTCTAATTTACTAGCATACTTCCATCTAATTTACTAGCATTTCTCAAAGCTAATGTTCTTAAAACTGTTATCACATCATATTTTTTATTATCCCTTATTTATATATCATTCTGAATTGAGTGTATAATCAAGCAGAAGTGTGTTAAATGTTTTAAGGAGTTCAGAGATAACCATTGTAGAATACACCCTGTGTACATAATTGTCCCGATGTGCAGCACAAGAGTTTCCTCAGCACACATTTGTCAAATGTGTGCTGAGGAAACTCTTGAATGAACAGTGGCTTAACATGTACTAAATAAGATACAGACTTCCTTTGTCCTGTGTTACATAACAAAATGTATAAATACACCCACAACCCCACAAATGAACACACACCAAAAAGTGAGACCATTATTTCTGGTTCTATTATTTCATAAAGGATTATAAGAAGATTTGAGAAAACAGGTTTGTTTGTTAAGAACACTATCTTTCCAAAGTAGAATTATCCTAGATAATTTTAAGTTCTACATATAAAATAATAAAACAAGCATCAAATTTAAAAAATAACCCAGTCTTATTAAAAAAAATAATTAAGTGCTTACTATGTTTTACACATTAATACAATGATGGTGAGAAAAAAATACCATAGATTTCAGAGACTTCTAAATAGACTGAAAAACAAAATTAACTTATGTTTTATATTTCTACAAAATATGTGCTGTGGACTGAATTATGTCGCCAGACAGCTCTCTCTTTTTCTCTCATTTTCTCTCTCTCTCTCTCTCTCTTTCTTTTCTCTTGCTCTTTCCCACTGCTATGTAATGATACAGCTGGAAAGAGACTGTGGACAAGCCAGGAAGAAAGCCGTCACTGAGAATGGGGTCTGTGAGCATCTTCTCTGTTGCTAGGTAGTCAGCCAATTTTGTTTTAGCAGCCCAAGCAGACTAATACAATCTATTTTCATTTTCAGACGTGTTTTCTTTACTAAACTATGTAAATTCCTACTTTCATGATGGGCTCTAGCATTACCAGAGTAAGATTATTGCCTTGGGCCTGGCTTAGGCTACTGTTGTCCCCATAGATTTCACCAAATTATTGCTTTCCTTTGAAATGACTATTATACCAAGTAACTTGATTATCATTTGCAACAAAAATAATCTGTCATTTCCAATAATGAATTTTATCTGTATGTATTGTGGTTTGCCATAGCAACTTAATGACTAAATATTATAAGGTATTTTAGCACTAGTAACATTTATAATATGTACTATTTATGAAGGATTCTAGGCATCAATTTGGTAACAATGTAAAATGAAATAAAAACCTACATTAGAAAAGGTGAACATGTGCCAGCCCATATATGGTGATTGGAGTGTCTGGACCCCATATGGCTAACCAAGTGCTTTGATTCCTGGGCCTGATGTCTCAGGAGACACACCAAGGCACGTGTGTGTGGGTGTCCAGGGTCCAGAGGGGAGGGAGAGATGGATGAGAATGGATTTTCATATAGCCATTCTCCACAGGTGGCGGGAACATTTCTCTTTCTCTTTCTCTCGATCTGTATCTTTCAAGTGAGCAGTGAGTGAATACATCTTCTGGAAAATAAGCAAAACTGAAATGCATTTATCAATGTAAATCTAATGTCACTAGTGTGTTTTATATTAGTGATGTTAATATGAAGGATATTTATCCTGCAAGAACATTATCCAATTTCCTGAGGATTAGCAAAGATTACATTATTTTAATGATTTTAATACCTTTAAGATGTTTCAAATTGCAAATTAAAAATATACTGATTACAGAAATGTAGATATCAAAAGTAATTAATCTGTTGTAGAAATATGCATAGCTAGGATGACAGAGGACTCTCCAGTTTAAGCTCACAGTTTGTTCCTTATGAAGTAATCAAGGGAAGTCCTTGAAGAGTTTAGTGAAAAGAATGGGAAGGTCAGATTTCTGTTTGAAAAGACTAAGCTGACAGAAGTATGGAGAAGAACTCAGAATATTATTTTGCCAGATAGCTTTTCATATAGTAATAGTTGAGGGATAATACATTATGTAAAAAGAAAGATTTTTTTATTACCAAGTAAATTTATGGAAAATGATTTAAACACTTAAAAAGCATACAGGTATGCATCACCTAGTGATAAAAAAATTTGTGTAATGTGTCACTAGCAATTTTAGTATTATGCAAACATCACAGTTTGTACTAACACAAATCTAGACTGCATAGTCTTCCACAAACCACGGCTATCTGGGGTAGCCTATTGCTCTGACACTACAAACCTGCACATCATGTTACTGTGCTGCATATCATAGGCAATGATAAAACAATGGTTAAGTATTTGTGTATCAAAACACACCTAAGACATAACAAGGTATAGTTAATATAAAGTATAAAATATTTTTTTAAATGTTACAATCATATAGGGCACTTTGTTAGTATGTAATTATGTGGCTAACTGAAAGACCTAAGATTGGGTGAATTAATAAATAAATAGAAGTTTATTTATAAACTTAGGATTCTCATAGCTCGACGTCCTTAGGTCTAGACCTATAACAAAGTCAATAGAAGCACAAAGGAAGGCAGGAATATGTCCCTCTCTTATAGCAACAAGCTCTTGTGAAGACTAACCCTTTCTCATGATATTTAGAAACAATGCACTGGATCTCAAGAGACATCATTCATTAAGTGATTTGTGAGAGTGTTGCCCCCATGATGCAATTACCATGAACCAATGACTGCCCATGGATATGCTATATCACCAATTCCCAACATCAAATTCCATAACATGAAACTTTGGGGACCAAACTGTCACATAAATTGTAAAAGACACTTGAAATCAATGGAGTTTGCAGAGTGAGTATGTGAGTAGGGAAGAAATATGAAGGTCTTGAGCATTACTATATATACTGTTCTAGAATCCCTGAGGACTGTACACTTGAGATATATTATTTACAATTCTTTTGTAACAAAGAATTAATATCAAAGTTACTTAGCTTACTATACCTTTTTATATTATAAAATTTATCTTTTTTTTTCTAGCTTTGACTCTTACAATAAAAGTAGATTAAGACACATCATACAATTGTACAAAAAATGTTTTCATTGTATATTTATTCCATAATTTTTTTTCTATTTTCAAGTTAATTATTTCTTTATTTTTACATTTTAGACTTTTTTTTTGTTAAAGCTGAGACAGAAACTTCCACATTAGCCTGACTACACTGGGCCAGGATCACTAATACTGCTTCCACATCTTGTCCCATTAGAAAAGCTGTAGAACAAAGCAGTATGAGGTTAAGTAAAGCACAGAGAAAATGATGCGCTCAAAGTACTCTATAAACATAAAATGTATGAGACTACTGCCTGTTTAACATGGTATACTATAGGAGTACATTCTACAATAACCAAAAAACATACAATAGTAAACACATGAACCAGTAACACATTTATTTTATTATGGCCATCAAGTATTGTGCATAATTACATGTGCTATTCTTTTACATGAGTGATAGTGCAGTAGGTTCGTTTACACCCACATCCCCACAAGCATGTGACTAACATGTTGTACCACAATGTTATGGTGGCTAAACCACCACTGGGCTATGTGACTCTTTCAGCTCCTTTATAATCTTATGGGACCACCTTCCTACTATGATTTTTCATTCTTGAGGTAAAGGTTGCTATGTGACACATGGCTAGTTAAATCTGATAGAATATTATGTTGAAGACACTGATAGGCTTTTGGGTTTTCTTAATTATTTGCCTCAGAACACAGTGTTGGATCAATTATAGTAATGTTCCATGTCCGTTCTTGCTTCCAGGTAGCTTTGCTGCTTGGTAGCATCTTCTCATACTGACTCTGGACTTGACTGCATAAATTTATTGGCTAAGGGCACAAAAATAAAGTTATAAAAACCAAGATAAGGAAATAACTTGCATATTGGGTCTTGGTCTCTTGCTACTCTTAGAAGCATACTTCCTGCTGCCCTGAGAATAAGCCCAGGCTAGCCTACTGAGTATGAGACACGTGACCCAGTCACCATACCAGCTCCTTCCCACCAGAGCTGACCAACAGCAAGCTGCCAGACTATGCAGGCCCTAGAGGACATGAGCTCATCTGAATTGAGCACAAGCTGGTCTGTCAACAGGGTCACTCAGCTGACCCATAGACATGTGAACAATGAATAAATGATTTCTAGATCAGCTTCTGTGGCGCAATGGTAATGTAAGTGTCTTGAAAGCCTGGAAGTCATCCAGATGGCCAACCACAGGTTTGGACACTTGGGTTATCCCAGATACAAACAAGGTAGAAATGGTGATGTGCAGGATCCTGAGGGTCTGGAGGCTGGAAAAAGGGAACCGTGGAGTGTCAAGATCCTGTTAAGTGTTCTCCCTCTCTTTTGTGAACTATCATTAAAAGAAAAAGAAGAAATGATTGTTGCCAGCAGGTGACTAGCCCTGGACTCCCACATGGTCAACTACAGTTTGAGTTCCAGTCCCAGCAGCTTGAAAATCACACTGGGCACGTATGTGTGTGTGCCTAAAATCCAGAGAGAATAGAGGAGCACAAATTGCAGCATGCTTTACCTCCTTGGTCCTTGGTGGGTGGGGGGTAACTTCTCATTTTCTCTCTCTCTCTTTCTCTCTCTCCGGTAAGCATAAGCACTCTATAGAAAAAAAAAAAAAAAAAAACTAAAAGGAAAGAAAGACAGAAAGAAAGAAGAAAGAAAAAGACATGGTTATTGCTAAAACTGCAAAAGCCTATTTTCATTAGTAGTGAAAGTTGACATGCCAATTTATTGGGTTGTCGGAAAAGTCATGACATGTTTTTATATAGAAAAACACTGAAAAAAAATATCATGACTTTTTGGACAGTCTAATACTTGTGTTCTCTCCCATCGTGCTAAGAGAACCATAACTTTGATGCAAAATGTCAATATGCACAGTTTAAAAAATTAATATTCCCCTTGATTTATTGTAGCTGGGCATAGCCATGGGTCCTAAGTCAGGACAGTGAGAACAAGCAGAGGTTAATTAGTGAGGCATCCAGGAAGATTATTGTTTTTCTGGCAAAATGCGATATGTCTCTTTTACATTTATTCAACACTGATTTCTTTCTTTTTAGAATATAGATGAGATGCCAGAAGATATACCAAGATCTCATGAAAAATGCGATGACACACATATCAAATAACAAGGAAGTAGAAGAAGCTTTTGTTTATGATGAGTTAGTTTCATCCAGTCACAAAATGTCTGCTTCTAGAATGACTTTTTATATGATGTAATAACTTACCTCTACTTTTGAATCTGTCTTGATTAGTTTCTGAAAGGCAGCAGTATGCTGCTAGTTGTAGGCACTATTATTAACCACTATTCTAAGATTTGAAAATGAGGCTTAAAAAGTTTAACTGACTTTTCTGTAGTATTTACCTGTTAAATTGATTTTAGTTTCAACTCCACAAATACATATCGAGCACACAGTATGTACAATATTCACTGTGGTCACCACAGTTAGAACTCAGGCAGTCTGATTATAGAGGTAGCCTGTTATGTAACAGAATTCTATAATTCCACTCTCAACTTCACCGTAGCTCATCTCAGAGTCTCTGATACACTGAAGTGTATGACAAGCTCCTAGAGTGCAGTATTGAGAGCATTTTCTCGGACCATAGCTCAGAAAAGTTCAATTGGGAAATGCTTATTTAGAGGTCTGTAGGACAGTGAGCAAGGAGACTAGGCAGAATAGTATTGCCTTGCTCCAGGTGATAGGGAATGAGTGCCCAAACTAATGAGAAAGCAGTGGGAGGCAAAGGGGGCGGTAAAGAGAAGTGTTTTAAGAGTATAGAATTTACAGTACTATTCATGTGTGAGAG
Organism: Tupaia belangeri chinensis; assembly: GCF_000334495.1. Classification (NCBI taxonomy): domain Eukaryota; kingdom Metazoa; phylum Chordata; class Mammalia; order Scandentia; family Tupaiidae; genus Tupaia; species Tupaia belangeri. Next base: position 361,019 of record NW_006160160.1, read on the forward strand.
GCTTGAAAAGAGTAGATTCCTGCGGTGCTATTATTTGAGATTGTAAACCAAAGGAGATTATTGGTGAGAGTATGAAGAGCTCTGCTAGGGTATATTAAATTTGATTTGCCTCTGTACACCTCCATTGGGTCAAAGAGGTTGAGGAGACAGAGGAGGAATGCAATAATGATTTAACTGGTCTAGCTTAGGCTCTGATCAATTAGGATAGAGTCTGGTTAGTGTACTCTCCAGGTGAGGGAGAGCTTCATCTCAGTACTAGGTTTTACAGGAGAGAGGCCGGGAAACTATGACAAACTTAAATGAAGGCAAGTTTAAAAGTTAAAAAAGGTGAAGGAAGGAAGAAATAAGGACAGAAGGAATAGCTAAATTAATGTGAGAATGAAAGAGCAAAGCGAGGAGGGAATGAAGGAGGGACAGAAGGAGCATGAGAAAGAAAGAAAGGAAATAGAGAAAAAATAAGAAAAAAATATTTAAGAGCATTTAAGGTAGAGAATATTCCTTTTCATATGTAGCAAACTTAAGACTCTCTGCCAGAAACACAGAAAAACAGCTAACCATTATTGAATAAATATTAATTAACCCTACTTTATGCTGGACGCGTTTATAGGTACAATGAATAAAATGATGAGCAGGATAAATACGGGCATTGTTCAAGGTATATTTGTTTTCCAGTTGCAAAAGGCAGATGCAGAGTAAGTGCACAAATCCAAAGCCTAGATATTGTATACACACTAATATGTGTTCTGAAAAAGTAAAACAAGGAGTGAATGGAAACTTTCCATAGTATTTTCCAACCTAATATGCAGCGATGTTTTCTTGGGGATATTTTACGCTGCACGAATATACCACTTCATGTGGATACCAAGTCCCTGAAAAACAGTAACGGGCTTTAGAGGCTGGCAGTAACGGAGAGGAGAGGTTGTGGAACAACTTCCCATGTGCTATTTCCTCCTATATTTTCTCTGTAGTTGTAATACAGACTCACACTGAAATAAATATAAGTTCTAGTGTTAAAGCTGGCACTTTAAAAAATTAGAACAATAATTTGATCCACTTTCTCCATAGCAGTTAAAGTAAAACAGAATTGACAGCCCTGAGAAAAATATCTGAAGTTTTACTATCCACAAAGTATGTGACTAATGGTAATGGACTCTGAGATATGTTCTCTTAACCCTGGTTCCTGGATCTACTAGAATCAAGACTCAGACATGCTGGCACTGAGATGGCTGGTGAGCCATCCTTTGTGTTAGACTGTACTGGAAGCCAGTTTGTTTTTTATTTAATTGATTCATTAGATAAAACAAGAAAGTCAAAATGTCTACATGCTTTCTACAATATCTAAGGAAATCCATCAAGTCTATCACATGGGATAATTTATGTGCAAAATTATAGAAAATTCTCCATCAGTTCAGAGGTACTTACCTGAATTTCCTCATAATTGCATTGTGAGAGTCTACTCAAGCGATAAGTCTCAGAGGGTGTGTGTGTGTGTGTGTGCGTGCATGTGTGTGTGTGTGTGTGACTTATTACCAACTCTCTGGAAGCTCTGTGTCTTACCAAGACATGTAAGGTGTCTATTACTTCCTGGTCTATATAAACTGTCAGTATGATTTCATCAATACAGTGAACTAACATGATGTTCTGTTAAGAACACCGAGATCCTTGAAGCTCATCTTGTACATAACAAACCAGAGATCTGATATGCCTCTGAAGCAAGACGGAATTGTCTCTGATGAAAGACAGAAAACTTTTGGTTCTTGTTGTTTTCAACCTGAACACAGGGCAAAATTAATAGCAGCAGTATTTCTAAAAGGACTGAGTGACTGTAGTGAGGAACTGAGAACTGGCTCTGTACTTGTCAGGACAAGCTAATATAACAAACAACTGCCAAATTCCTGTGACTGTACATGATATTTACTTCTAGCTTACACATAAACTATGCAGATGACCTTGCTTTGGTGGCTTTCTTGGGTGGATATTCCAATTGACATACTCAAGGATCCGATGTGCTCCTGTTATGTGCCCCACCACCTTGGAGTATGACCCTCCCAGCCATCAGAGCAGAGAAAAACACATGGAAGATTGTGATTGTGATGACCAGCGTACATTAGGGTCCACGTATATTAGACTTCATTTCTGCCCATATTTGACCACATAGTGCTGCCTAAATGCAAGAGATTCTGGGCAAAATGATATTCCTATGTGCTTAGTAAGGTAAAATATTTTGATGAAATATATTATTTTTTCTGTCACATGATCCAATTTGGGTTAAAACTTTTTAAAACATGATAAACACATGTAAAATCACCAAAGTTCTCAGACAATTTCATCAAATCTGCTTTTGGTGATGGGGTGATAGTTCTGGATTGAGAAGATACATGATAGATATCACTCTGGTAGTTGACTAACTGGGCAATTTCAGGAATAAGATATGGCTATGGCTATGTTAGCTATTTTTTTTTTAAATAGGAAATATCAATGACTACCATTGGACTCATCTTATAAATGTGTCTCATTAGTAGTCAGAAGCCACATTAAATTCTGCCACTTGAGAGTATATCAACTTTAACTTTGAATTTAGGGTTTGGAAAAGTGACCAACAAAAAGTTTGAGTTCACCTGTACCTAACCCTGAGAAGTCACGTAAACTCTAGCTCTCTGACAACACTCACAAACACCTGCATGCTAATTAGGATCCCCAAAGAATGGAGCTGTCACAGATCCAGTATCCAACAGTCCTCAAAAATTCTGTATTTTTTACCTTTCTCCAAAGCTTTATTATGTAGGTTGATGCATACAAGATCACTGGTTATTTGGGAAAGTTGTTAAGAAAAGATATGGAGCCAGCAGGGGCATAGTGGTTAAGGTGATGGACTCCCACATGGTTGATCATGGTTCAAGTCCTGGATCTAACAATCTGAAACTAATGTCGGGTTCATGTGCACGTGTGCCTAAAATCCTAAGTGGAGAAGGGAGAAGGGACTGTGGTGTGGCCATCCCTGCTGGGGGGATGATTTCCCACTTTCTGTCTCTCTGGGGAAGGTACATGACCTATAACAAAAATCTCTCTCTAAAAAGAGAGAGAGAGAGAGAGAGAATTACAATATAAACAATAAAACATTTTAGAATAGTAACTTCTTTTCATTTCAGTTCTTAGAAATATATGGCTCAGGGACCAGCAGTTAGCATAATGACTATGTCGCAGGACTCCCATGTAGTCGACTGTGGTTCGAGTCCCGGACCTGGTGGCTTAAACTCATGCCAGGTACATGTGTGTGCGTGCCCAAGATCCCAAGAGTAGAATGGAGGAGAAGGAATTGCGGCGTGGGATTTCTCACTTTCTGTCTCTCTGTCTCTGTCTGGCGAGTGCATGTGCCCTATAGCAAAAACTTCTCAAAAAAAAAAAAGAAAAGAAAAATATATGACTTATATATGTGAACTGGATTTCAGGAGCATGGTGACTGTAATATATCAAGTCAGATCTTTGTTAACTACATTATATAATAAAATATAATAATAAAATTAATGTAGTCATTTCTTTCATGCATAAAGCAAATAATTCGAGGGTGAACTAAGAATTTTTTTCCTATAGACCTATGGAATAATTTTATTTTCTCAGAAATTTCCATGTTTAGGCCATTCTTGGAGTTTGTATTACTGTGCCTTTTCTTGTACACATTTTGTTATATTAACAAAATGTATACATCAACTTTGCCTCTCTTTAAAACTTTGCTGTGTTTTTTATGCTTAGACTCTGATATTTGCATTTCCTTTTTTTTCCCTCCTTTTTTGAAACAAATTATTTATTTATTTGTTTGTTTTGTTATAGGGCTCATGTGCTCACTGGAGAGACAGAGACAGAGAGACACAAAGTTAAAAAATCACCCCCTCAGGGGAGTGGGCCATGCCACTGTCCCTTCTCCTCCATTTTCCTTTCAGGATTTGGGGCAAACACATAAATGCGCCCAGTGTAAGTTTTAAGCTGCTGGGTCCAGGACTTGAACTATGGTCAACTACATGGGAATTCAGTAACATAACCATTATGCCATTTGCTGGCTCCTAGACTCTGATATTTGAAAAACAGCCCACTACAATTAAAGTAGAAAGCCTACTTAAGTTGGAACTGCTGACTACATCATTCATGGCTACAGTTTTGGTGCTCTGTGTGTTCTTCCTACTCTCTTCCTTAAAATCTTGTTGAAGAAAGTACATTCTAGAACCTCTCAGACAATATAATAGGCAAGATTTTTAAATCTGTACAGTAAACTATTCCAGTATTTTAAAATCTTTCTGAATACAGAATTCAATATTTTAAATACCATGTGATTTCAGACTGGACACCAAATTTTGGCGCCAGTTTTATACAGGTTTACATTAGAACAGGGTTTCCCAACTCTCGGACCAGTACAGGTCCATGGCCTGTTAGGAACTGGGATGTACAGCAGGTGGTTAGTGGTGGTGAGTGAGTGAAGCTTCATTTATGTTTACAGCAGCTCCTCATCATTGACATTGTCATCGAAGCTCTGCCTTCTATTCGATCAATGGGGTGGTGGGGCATTAGAGTCTCTTAGGATGTCCCAGATAGGACCATCTAGTTGCAGAAAATTAACTCAGGGCTTCCACTGATTCCACAATATGGTAAGATGCATAATTTTTCATTATATATTACAATGTAATAATTAGAGAAATGACGTTCATAATGAATGTAATGTGCTTGAATCATCCCCAGCCACCCTTTCATCAGCAGTCCATGGAAAAATTGTCTCCCACAAAACTGGTCCCTGCTACCCAAAATGTTGGGGACTGCTGCATTAGAAATCTAAGTCAACTTGGGACCAGCAGTTAGTGTAATGGCTATGTCACTGGACTCCCATGTAGTCGACTGCGGTTCAAGTCCCGGACCCGGTGGCTTAAACTCACGCCGGGCGCGTGTGCGTGCGTGCCCAAGACCCCGAGAGGAGAATGGAGGAGAAGGGATTGTGGCATGGCCATTCCCCCTGGGGGTGATTTCTCACTTTCTGTCTCTCTCTGTCTAGCGAGTGCACGCGCCCTATAGCAAAAACCTCTCCAAAAAAAAAAAAAGAAAGAAATCTAAGTCAACTAAAGATTGTAAAATTTCTAGTAAGTGCCCAGCTAGGGCAAGTTTAATCTAATGTTGATTTGTTTACTTAGTCAATACTTATTGCCAAATGCAGTTCTTAAGATGTTAATATACATTAATAAATTTCTGCTCTGTTTTATAAGTACACATTCTTATTTTTTATATTTTGATTTTATATCTTTTTTAAAGAATTATTTAACTTTACTTATTAACTTTTTGTGTTTTTATTTTATTTTATTTTGACAAGAGAAAGAGAGAGAAAGCAAGCCTCCAGGTCTGGGACTCTAACTGTAGTTGGTCATGTGGGAGTCCAGTACCCTTAACCACCATGTGACCAACTGGCCCATTTTACATCTTACTTCTGATCATGGTGAATTTAGAGTTTGTTTACCTTTGCAATTTGGTGATGGAAGTGTTCTCTGTATTCAAAAACCTGAGACATTAGTTAGTTTTCTTATGTAGTAACCATTACCACTCTTTCTTGCTAAAAGATAGAAACAAATGTGTAGTTACCTCATAGTCTAAATACAAAAGTAGAACTATACTATAATTTTTAATTTGAAAGATTGCCAAAGACACTAATGAAAAATATTTACAAAGCAGTGGAATTTTAGAATAAACTTAGCCAATTCTAGAATGGCTTCTCGTTATCTCCACACATTATATTGTCTAAATATAAGCAAGTAAAGAAAGAGCAAGACATCTTAAGAAATCAGAATTATGTCCTTCCTTCTTCTCTCTAATATCCTTTTAATTTACAGATTATTTGTCTTGCATCTGAATGTGTCTAAGCCAAATAAATAAAAGAGAGTATAATAGAGAAGAGCAGAAGAAATTTTGGATGGAGGAAGCAACATATTTCTCATTTAATGTAGCAAAGTTACATGAATTCATACAGATTGAAAAGAATCTGTAGAAGGTAGCCAGTACTCCAATTGCCATTTCAAGTTCTCAAAAAGACCATCTACTAGAGGAGGGGGAAAAGAATTCTTGATACTCTCTGTTATGAGAGATGGATTACATTGGAAATTCAGTTCAAGACAGAACTGCAGATTACCTGGATTCTTCATCTGGAATCAGCATGGACATGGAATCTTTGGAGTTCCTTCAATACCTAGCTTATATACCCTCATGATATTGAAAGCATTTGGGTACAAATAGCATAAGTAGTATTGGAAGACCAAGAATGTCAGAAAGAAATGCTACTACTACAGATAGGTAAGGAGAGAAAACAAATACATTCTTTTTTCCTTTTCCCACAAGTAACTATTAATACTACAGCAGAATCAAAAGGATAGAAAACAAACTCAAAGAGCAATATCAAAGAAGGGAGTTAAATAAATATTTTCTGCCATCTGCTAGTAGTTTAGTGAATTCAGTTCTTAAAAAGAAAAGGATGACTGAAGGGCACAAGGAAATGTTGAGCTGCCACAGAATGGCAACTGGACATTCTTCAGTGCCTCATGCCTATGCTAGTCCAATGCATTTTGCAGAGAGTTTTCAAAAGGCAAATCTGAATAAGAATTATTTGCAAATGAAGTCATGGCTGAGTTCAAGCTACTCAAATATATTTTATGTGTAATAGTAACACATGAGTTTAGTTTTTGACTCTGAGTACATGTCCTCATTTTAATTATTTGGGTTCCCTTGTCATGTCAAAAAACTGGAAGGGAGCTGAATTCAATTGATATTCTAGTCTTTGAACCAAAAATGTTAATGTTGACTTTTCAGTGATTTCAATCCAGTGGCTTTAGGAATTATGATATTATTTTAAGACAATAATTCTGAAATCTAAGATTGGTGGTGATAACTTTAGGATTTATTTTTCTGTTCTCTTGATTTATTTAAATTTGCACATAGCCTTCTTTTTCCCAATAATTAGGGCATTTATCATCTTCTTTGAATGATTGTATCTCATATTTGGCTAATCAGGACCCTAACATTTTTTTCTTAAAGTAAGCACTATGTGATCACATAGATAATTTGTTACCACAAACATTCGTGTTTTTGTTTTCGTTTGGTTTGGTTTTTGCCATAGGATGAACACACTTACCAGAGAGAGACAGAAATACAGAGAGAGGGAAAGTGAGAAATCACCAACTCAAAGGGGATGGCCATGCCACAAGCACTTCTCCATTCTCTTCTCAGGATTTTGGGCATGTACACAATTGCCTAGTGTAATTTTAAAGCTGCCGTTTCCTATACTCAAACCGTGGCCAACCATGTGGAAATCCAGCACCTTAACTGCCACACCAACTGCAGGCCCTTAGACATTGCTTTTTGATTATAGAAAGAAAATAGATTTTCCACTAAATTTTGCCCCCTATCTGATGGATAACAAACTAAAAATTGTTACCATCAATGCTTGGGTTTAACTTTTTTTCCCCCCCTGTGTAATGGTTGTTGACAACACCAATTGAATTCAGTTGACAATTTTTTTTAATTTAATAAATCTGTTGGGCAGCTGACATAATGAAAGCAACACTTAAAGAATTCTGTCTTGGGAACCAGCAGTTGGCATAATGGCTTTGTCACTGGACTCCCACGTAGTCGACCGAGGTTCGCGTCCCGGACCCGGTGGCTTAAAATTCAGGCCGGGCGCGTGTGCGTGCGTGCCCAAGATCCTGAGAGGAGAATGGAGCAGAAGGGATTGTGGCATGACCATCCCCCCTGGGGAGTGATTTCTCGCTTTCTGTTTCTGTGTGTCTCCCTGTCTGTCTGGCGAGCGCACGCGCCCTATAGGGAAAAACCTCTCCAAAAAAAAAAAAAAAAGAATTCTGTCTCATCAAGAGTAAGAACTAGTGGAGTTTCAGGAATGCAGTAGTGTACTCTTTCTTCAAGTGTTCTACTCAAAACTCAAATTCTTACAAGAGATTTGTGTAATGTATAGGAGGAAGGGAGCATTATTTGACTCTCAAGCTAAAACCAAAGGCAAAAGAAATAGCAATAGTTTTTATGGAAAATTTGGGAGTCATTATACAAGAAGGGATAAATAGGTCCTAGGCAGGCAAAAACAACTAATGTCACTATTTTGTGCAATAGTTTAAAAATTTAAAAGAGAACTGGAAAAATTGATGAAAATTTAAATAACATTATCAAAGAACTAAATCAGTAATAAAAAATAAAATAAAAATTAGAACTGACGAGGGCCATATGTGTCTACTGGTGATTAGAGCAGTTGACTTTAACTTGGCCACCTGCATAATTTGTATACCTGACCTGGTGGTTTAACAGGCATGCCAAACACATCAGTGGAGATGAGTAATTCACAGAATCAGTGAAAAAGTAAGTTAAAGCTGAGGTACCTGTAATACCCCCAAATATATATTCAAAAAAAATCTATGAGGTCCCATGAGCTTTTTGAAGTTTGCTCATATTATCTGAAATTATTTGAACCAAATGTATTTTGAAATTTAGACTTTTAAAATATTTGAGCCACAAAATATGATTCACTCTGTTTCCTTCTTTTAGCTTTCCACTACATTGGAAAATGATTTGGAAACCGAATTATTTATGTGATACAGACCAAATGGCAAGGCCTCGGTACAATGTGAACACTGTAAATAGAAATGTTGTGCTTTTTTTTCTTGTATATACACAAGAAATAATAGCACAGAAGTAGGAATTTTTATATTGACTATTAAAAGCTAAAATTCAAAGACAGGTCATGGTGGAGCCCTGAGGAGCACACATTTCTATGAGAGAGTGAGGAAGGAAGAATCAGAGACAATAAATCTTAATTAAAGAGCAAACTCAATGAATCTTGATTATAATAGGAAAAAAATACAAGGGACAGATAGCTGTATTAGATTTCTTCAGATAAACAAAACTAATACGGTGTGGAGAAAGAGAGAGAAAATTTATTTACAGAACTGACTCATGTGCTTATGCACATTAGCTAGTCAAAATCTACAGCTGTCATACACTGGCCATTTGCTAGAGAATTCTTTCCTACAAGAGAGGTCAGGTTTTTATTATAGTCAGGACTTCATTTGATTAGATGAGGCCCATTCACATTGGGAGAGTAATCTACAATATTCAAAAATCACAAATTTAAATGTTTTTAGAATTATTTTATTTAACTTTATTTTTATGTATGTATATATGTATTTTTAATTTGACCAGAGAGGAATAGGGTGAGAGAGAGAGAGGGAGAGAAAAGAGTGAGAAAGAGAGAGAGAGATTGAGAAAGCAAACCACCAGGTCCAGGACTCAACTGGGGTTGACCATGTGGGAGTTCAGCCCCTTAACCACCACTCCACCTGCTAGCCCTTCACAAATCTAAATCTTAAACACATTCAAAAACACCCTTACAGAAATATATACAGACTAGTGTTTGGCCACATATCTGGACATGGTGACCCAACCAAGTTGATACACAAAATTACCTATCAGAGTAATTAAACATATAAATAAATGTAAAATAGATAAAGAATAAAACTTTCCTGCTGGATTTAGTAGTCTTCTCACTGGTTCTGTACACTGACTCACTTAGGCATAAACATACACACGAAGCTTATTTAATTACTCAGGTCCACCATGATACCTTTTAAGCTGCTTTCTCCTCTTCTCTAAGGGCCTTCTATTCTCTTGGTCTTCATTAGAGCTTGTATCTCTATCATTCTTTAATTTAGCTAATTACATTTAAATCATCCAGGGAGAGCATTTGAATTCTGCATTACATAACCAATAAGTTGTTAATATTCTACCTTGATGTTGTTTCTCATATTTATTTATATTCTCCTCTTCATTTCTAATTGTCATTAATTATTTCCCTAC
>NW_006160160.1:370970-385401 GCF_000334495.1 Tupaia belangeri chinensis
ACAGGACCTTATTATTTCTAATCTAGAGTATGGAAATAGCATAATAAGCAAAGGCACCAGCTACCCCGTCTTTTCTTTGCAAAGTTTGTATATAGCTCCATAGATTAACTGTTTTATAGGAGAGTTCTAGTCATGCTGTTTCCCTAATAAGCAATTTTGCACCACTGTTACCTGTAGTATAAGCTCCTTTGTGAGCAGTAAAGAAACTCTGAGACCTCACAGAAACTTATCAATAATTCTACGCAATATATAGTTTCATTGTTATTGTCCATCAATTTATACTTTTACTATACTTAATTATGGTAGAAGCACTATTTTTTAATATTAAACTGTTATCTTGATGTTGAAATTGTCTTTTAATTATTATATGCTATTTGTAGATTCCTTTGCATTTGCAAAAGAAACAATCATATATTCTGCTGGTAAGGTTTGCTTAATTTTTTAACTTTTTTTTACAACTCTGGATATAAGACTAGTTGTTAGATATTAAATAAAATGTTGATAAAATGTTGATATTTTTAGCTTGCCTTGTGCCTCACTTTAATAGGACTTTATCTACATAGTTAATATTGAATATAGAAATTTTTGGTAGTTATCACACGAAGTTGAGGTTGATAATTTTGTTCATATTTTAAAATTATCTTTATAATAAATAATTTCTAAATTATATAAAGCTCTTTTATTTTCCTTTGAAATAATTATTACTCTTTTCTCCTTTAACATTAAATATTTTTTATTCTGAACAAAATTAATGCTCCTGATATGTTAAGTTTTTATACAGTTATTTATTATTTTATAATATTTTATTTAAAATTTTATTCATTTCTTGAGAAACATTTTATTATTGAGAAACATAATGTTTTTCTAAAAGTTAGTGAATTTCATTTCATTATTTAAGATCTTTATATTAGGTAAAATGTTCTCATAATTTTATACACCATGAAATGGTATTCCTTGACCTAAACTTCCCATATCTTAACAAGTATCACTGATGTACATTTCTTTTATACTCTTTCAAAGTTGTTTTACTACTTATACTATCAAAAATGAAGGTATGTATTCCCCCTCTTTTACATAAGTGACAGGACCTATATACATTGTTGTGCAACTTGATTTTTAGTTATTTTTTTCTACTTCATACTGTAACTTAGAAGTCTCTAAACCTAAGTATACAGAAAACAGTCTCATTTTTTGTTTGTTTGTTTTAAGAAGCAGACTTATTTATTTATTATTTTACTTTTTAAAATTAAGGACCAGCACATAGTGTAATAATGCTTAGCTTCACTGGACTCCCACATGGCCAACTCAATTTGAGTCCCAGATCTAGTGTCTTGAAACTCAGGCTTGAAGCGTGTGTGTAGGTGCCCAAATCCCAAGAGAAGAATGGAGGATAAGTGTGGCTATTCCCCCTAGGGAAGGGCAATTTCTCTTTTTCTGTCTCTGTTTCTCTCTCTGTCTCTCTGGGAAGTGCATGTGCCCTATAGCAAACATTTCTCTCAAAAAATTATTGTACATTCACTGAAGTCATAAAGAATAATGTCAGGAGATCCCATATACTTTTCTTTCTTGTCTTGATGTTTTTGTTTGTTTTTGTTATAAGGGGGTGTGTGCTTGCCAAAGAGACAGAAAGAGAAAGAGATGGAGAGGTTGAAAAGTGAGAAATCACCTCTTATTTGAGCATATTTTTTTATTTTTTAGAATTCCAGTTTGGTTTATTACAACTTAATAACTTATTTAGGCAATAGATAGGGCAGAAGGGATTTCCTGGGATTCAACACTGAAATGGAGAAGCATCTCAACTTTCACCCGCCTGAGGCTCTGAATGCTGACTCCTAGAATACTTACTGTGGGGGAAACCCATTGCTGCTAGAAATGCAAATTGGTACAGCCATGTAAGATGAACATTTATTTTATAGCCATAAAACTCAGAGCCTTTATCTAAAGAAACAAATGCATAGTTCTACCAAGAGATGTAAAGATAAATGTTTATAGAAACATTTCAATAATTAAAAATTTCAAAACAAAACTATGGTGTGTTACCTCATGAATAAACGGTTTAATATGCAAACACAATGAGCTTTTTAAAGGATCCAAAAGTTGGTACATGAAACAATATTAATTTCAGAAATCATTTTTTATTAAGTAAAATAAATCAAGCACAAAATATCATATCTCTTTACATGGATTTCTAGAAATACGAAATCAGTTATTATAATAAGTAACTCAGCAATTGTGTGGATTCATTGATTGGGAAAGAAGTTTGACGACAGAAGCCATGAAGAAACATTTCAGAATAAGGAATATTTTCTAAATATTTATTGTAATGGTAACAAAATTTATCAAAATGTATATTTAAAATGGGAGAATGTCAGTGCTTTAATCATCTTTGTTTTCTCTCCTTTATACCCAATGTTTGGATTTACTATGGTCTGAATATTTACGTCCATCTCTCCACCAGAATTTCTATTTTGAAATTCTAAGCCTGAAAGTGATCCGGAGGTGAGAACTTTGAGAGGTGACTGGAGCATAAAGGTTCTACCCTCAGGGGTTAATGCCCTTATGATAGAGACCACATTTAGCTTGCCCCATTGACTCTGTGAGAACTGTGAGAAGTTGCCATCCATGAAACAGACAGGGACCCCTTTCCAGATGCTGAGTCTCTAAAGGCCTTGAACTTAGACTTCCCAGTCTTCAGAACTATGAGAAATCAATGTTTTGTTTATAAGCCACCCAGTCTGTGGTATCTAGTTATAGCAGCCTGAATGGAATGAGAGGGCTGATTCTCTAGCCAGGTGTCAGAAGCCCACATTCGTAATGACAACAGGGGTATAGGGCCAGAACCCCAGACTGGTTTGGCTGATATGGCTGTGGCAGGGGTAGGGTCCTAATTGTCCTTCCTAACTTTTCTGTTAACAGCTATTATGTACACTCCTTAATCTTATACAACTGTCCACTCAGATGAAGAAATGGAAAATTAGAGTTGTGAAATATTCCTAAAATTGAAAAATGATGTGTACATACATGTACACATAACACACGCACATGCACATGCACATGTAAATGCACACACAAACACACATTTTAATTCTGAAATAGTTTATTTATTCCAAAGTTAAAACTGAGTGGTAGCCACTGACACGTACAGACCAAATTTTGGGTTAGAGTGCCCAATAAGTGTCACACCCATGGCCACATTTTAAAATTTGTCTTTCTTCCATTCTATTTCCTTTCAAATCGTTCTACTCCTTTGTTGTGTGCCCATTCATCCTCTCAACTCATCTTCCTACGTCTTTTTTTTAATCTTCCTTCATTTCCTTTTACATTCAAAATCCTTTTTTCTTTAGTATTGGTAAGGGTCACCCCACTTAATAGAATTTAGTTTTGAAGCGGGCACATGTATATGTAAAACTTTTGACTACTGTGATCAGAAGTTTGGTTAAATAAAAGAATGGGTCAAATCATTAGATATGTTGAAAACAACGAAATTCAGTTCTCTAATTGTCAGAGAAAAAGTTACAGTTATTAAAAAAATGGGAATGATTAGCATAAGTCCAATGTTGCTGAAATGGAGTTAGAGTGGACACTCAGATACACATAGTGATAAACAGGGAGAGAGAGAGACAGATGCGGAGAGAGATGGGTTTGCAGTGTGTCTGTGTGTATCTAAATGCATGTGCACACATAATATCAGAAAACCGAGAGCACAACCTTGGTTTCTAAATGTAATCATTCACTATGTGGAAAGAAGACTCTATGCAGAAATAAATAAAATGGCTATTGCATCCTCACCTCTATGAATGGAGTCTTCCTCAGAGAGAAGAGGAAAAACCGTGGATTGTCCCCACCCTCCACCACCACCACTGTTTAAACTGTAGGCAACCTTTTCTCTTTCTATCTTTCTAGAAAAAGAAAATATCTCTTGGAGTTTTAACTGCTACCATCAGCATTGATAATGGCTCAGCTTGAGAGATAGCAGTCTTTGAGATAATGCCACAAGCAATGAGAGAGCATGTGCAAGAGAGAACACTGATATTTACAACTAACCCATGCTGGCCACTTCTCCAACCCTTTTGGCTCCCTGTCTCCATCTGCTTTCTTTGGTTTTACTGATGGAGACCTCAGGTAGTTGTCCATAACTGTTAGTACTCAGCAGCAGAGAGAGGGAGCACTGGGCTTTCTCCCTCTTGATTAGATGACTTGTAGTCATGTGAATATACACACATTAATTTAACATTTGAGAACCTAGTTTGTAAAAATGTCTTATGTATTGTATAAGAGTATTGATTTTATAAAGCAGTACAACATGAAAATAAATCTCAGCCTGCTATTTACTGCCTAAATTATGCACACACATAGATAGGAACATCATCTATATATAGTTATACATGTATAATGCATAATAGAACACATACAGGCTATATAATGCATATTTGTAGGATTGTTCTATTACATATTACAGATAGTATTATATGTAATACTCATTTTATTTCTATCTCTGTCATTTTAAAAACCATAAATCTGTCAATGAGCTTAAAACAGCTGCAGTAAGTAATTTTTCATAATAAGGTAATAACATAAAAATTATAAACATTAAGGTTTACATGACTACATTGAATATTCTTTTTCTTTTTCATCAAATCCTACATGCTCCAGTAAGTTTATGAAATACAATCTAAATGCTCCATTTAATAATTTTAAAATTCAACTTTAGTGTGTCTTTGTTTTGGGGTTGCCTCATCTGCCTTTTTAATTTAATGAGATTTGATGCTTACAGTAGCTTCATTGTAATCACATGGCTGATAGAGCATGAATAAATTATATGATTGTGAGCACAAGTTGAAATTGTTCTTTTAAAATATGCAGACATATTTGATTATCATTACTTCTAGCTCTATTTTTGTTAATGTAAAGCTTAACTTAAAATGTAAATTTTTTTCTTAGTTAATCCCAAATTCTAGGTCTTTTCTTAATATGCTGAAAAATATTGCTTAAGATTTTATTTTAAAAAAGTAATAAAGCTTCTGAACACAAACATTTTCTATTCCTGGAAAATTCCTACTAGAAATAAGGCAACCTATAAAATTCAGCATGCACATTGAGAAACAAATTAGTATTTTTAAAATAGTATTAAAACAAATTATATTAATATAGTTAACTATCATGTGTGATTTTGTGCTAAAAATTCCATGAATGAAGAAAAATGCCATTATGCCATATAATTATCTTAAATCATATGAATCATACAAATAATAAATTATTTTTTAAAAATACCATCAAAAGGCCTATCTGGTGTCCTTTATTGTATTAAATGAAGAAAGGGAAATGCTGGTTATGTCATTGCTGTATATGTTTGGAAAAAGTATATAGATATTGATATCAATGATCCATTTATGTATTACTCTTTTTAAGTATTTCTTTTATAACTTGTCCATTAGAAAATATTTATTTCACTGAATATACCTAAGTAAATGCTTATCCATTTTTAAAGCTATATTGTACACTGGATTTCAAACTCAGGATATTCTAACTATAGAGACAAACTTTCTGTCTTCATAAACTTTAGGAGAAGTTTTTAAAAACTCTAATTGAGTTCAAACTAACTTTCCTGTCACACCAAATTACTGAAGAAGAAAATCTCTATTTCTTGTCTAGACTCTAGAAGGATAACTCTTTTCATGATTCATGGGTTATTTGCCTTTTACCCTCTTAGGAAATAAGTTTTTGAGTGTTGTCTTCACACCAATGTTCTATATTCTCAGTATATGCAGGCTTTGTAAGGATCTGTGTTCTGAGAAAGTTTTTCAGATTCTTGACTTTCACATGAACTTTCTCTCTCTCTTTTTTATGTTTTGACAGAGGATGTGCAGAGTTGCTAGAGAGAGGAGAGAAAGAAAGCACTTCCAAAATGAGGTGTGGTCACATTGCAATCCCATCTTCATTTCTCCATCCTGTCAGAATTTTGGGCCCACATGCTTCCATGCACACATGCATAGCATGTTTTTCAAGCCACTGGGTATGAGAGTCCAATCACAAGGGGTCAATCATGTGGGATCTGGTTCCTTTAACCACTAGTCCATGGGTTAGCCTTGCATGAACTCTTTATTTAAAAGATTTCCCTAAGAGCCTATCAGTGGTGGAGAAGCAACACTTCACCTTCCACAGCCTTCATTTCCTACTTAAAGATAACTCTCAGTTAGCCCTACCTTAGTACATTGAATTAAAAATCCTTAGGAGTAAAACTTCCAGATCAGACAATTAAGTTATAATTAGAAAGAACAGTTGAGATCAGCAGACCGTGTAATGGTTATGTTGCTGGATTCCCACGTAATCAACTATGGTTCGAGTCCTGCAAACAGTGGTTTAAAAACATGTCTGGCATGTGTGAGTGCATGCCCAAAATCCAGAGAGGAGAATGAAAGAGAAAGGATTATGGTTTGGCCATCCCGTCTGTAGGATTATTTCTTGCTTTCTGTCTCTATAACAAGCACAGGTGCACTGTAGCAAAAACCTCTCTCTCAAAACAAACAAACAAACAAAAACAACAAAAAAGCTATTGTTCCAGGTGTTGATAAAGTGAATTACATATTTCTATAGTTAAATGGTTTCCATCATTATACTTTCAATAAAACTGAAAACTATCAATACCCAACAGTGCATTTCTTTTTTCTCAGAATCAAGGTCACTTTATATAATTCAGGTTGACCCGAAACAGAATCTTCCTGCCTCAGCCTCCTGTGTAGCTAGGATTACAAGTGTGTGCCACTGTACCCTGCTTCCCAACCATGCATTCTGATCAGCAGATTAGCAAGAATAACTGACTTTTTTGTTTTTAAAAAGTATTTTACTATAGGGTGTGAGATGGCCAGAGTGACAGGGAGAGACAGAGAGACAGAAACCAAGAAATCATTCCCTAGGGGGATTGCCACACCACAATCTCTTTCTTCTTTCTTTTTCTTTTGGGATTTTGGCACATGTGCACACATGCCCAGTGTGAGTTTTAAGCTGCTGGGTCTAGGACTTGAACCATGGTCAACTATGTGAGAGTCCAGCAATGTAATCATTATATCATTTGCTGGGCCCAAGAATAACTGACTTCCATACCAAGAATTTTTAATGAAAGTTTAGTCTAATATCACACTTTATGTACTGAAGTATTTTGGAGTAAATTACAGATAAGATTAGAAATCTTATTGAAAAGATCTATAATATCAATATGTAACCATTATTTATCAATACTCTAATTTGTAACAGTTTTTGAGACATATCACAAAATTAAAATGTGTTTTAAAAATGTCCAATATTTTATGCTATTTAATAAATTTTATATTATAAAATGCAAATGTTTTAGTAATTCAAAAAAGATACATTCAAACAAAATGACTCAAAAAGTTTTGTAAGATAAATTAGTTTTTTTATGTTTACATTTATATTACAACCATATTTACATTGATATCAAATAAAACACTTTATTTTCTTTTTCTGAAGACATATACCTATTATTTCTCATTCATGTATTGAAAAAAAAAAAACAACGTGAACTTCCCAATCTTTAAAGCCTGCTTCAAATTTAGATTATTAGTTTAAATTTGCTAGGTTTCGATAGTCTTGATTGTATCTTAAAATTACCTCCTCTTATTATTTTACTTAATTTGTAATGAATGAGTATTGAATTTTATCGGACTCATTTTTCATAATCATCAATATGACCATGTATTTCTACATTCTTTTTTGATAAATTGAATGGAGATAATAACTTTCCAAATGATGCACGCTTCTTGCATTCTAAGTCTGTGCTTTACCTGTGCTAAAAGATAATTCTCTGTTATGCGGCCATTGTCAAACTCCATTTTTTTTTTGTATTTTATATTTCTTCATCTACATTACTCATCAGTTTCTTGTCAGACTATCTTTATCCTTCTTAATATTGAGAGTATGCTGGTACCATAAGATATATTATATAATGCTCTTTCTTTTATCTAGTCTAAATAGCAGTCAGAATCATCTTAAGAACTTTCAGTACGAATTTACTTAGAAAAGTTCCCATTAAGATTGGAGAGAGATTTATCTTTGCAGATCCTTGAGCAAATAATTATCTCTAATTTTTATTTACTGTTTTTTTTTTTTTTCCCTAAAACATTGGGCTCTCCCTGAGGGCACAGAAAATGTTCTCCTTTGCTTATTAGTTCAAATTGCTCATGGAAGTTTGCACCTTCCAAGAAGTTTGGCTGCTACAATAAGGACTGGAACCTAAGACTTGGGTCGAGTCCCTGTATGTGACTTGTCAAGTGATATTTTCTAAGCCACATCTTCTAAACACATCTAGAATATTTTGGCTGAAACTGAGAAAGTGTTAAAAAACAATCTGTAAAATAATAATAACAATAAATGCAGTTAAAAAATCTTTAAGAAAAAACATCTCTAGAATTTCTAGAAGATAGTGGAAAAGAAGATACTTAAATTTGGCAACAACTGTTTGTTACTTGTAATTATATAATTATTCACATAAATGGTACAAAAAAGGCCATTTTCAATAAAATACATTCTAAATTGTTCAAACAGATTTGAAGGGTGCAATGGTAGGTAATGTCAATGATCTGTTCTGAAACATTCTGCTTACTGTGTTATCTACTCTACAATAAATTTTTTTGCAATCAAGATGCATTAAGAATTTTTTTGATGAAATTGGGTCTTGATTAGAGTAAAACATAATGCTCTTTATTAGAAGACATATATGTACAATTCATAACTGTCTTTTTTAATTTGTTCAATCACTGACTTAAATCATCTGGAAAATGATACTCAGAAAATATCACTCAGGAACATCAATTTCATATTTAATAAATTGGATTGAATACAATTTATTTGATGTAAATATTCTCTTTCTGCAATTTTGAAAAATCTGCAACTGCAGTAGAAAGGGCTGTATATCTACTTGTCCTTTGCAAACCAAAACCCTTTGTGGGATCTCTAATAGCTTCCAATGTCAGAGCAATCAAGAGAGTAGTGATCGCTTTTAACTACTCAAATATTTCAGATACTATGTTAAATGCTTCACCAATTCATTGGTTTATCTAGTTGAACTAATGAGGCAGGTCAAAACACAGGAGATTTAATTCTGTCATGCAGCTGACCAAAAATTTAATCAGTTCAGAAATGATGAACTATATTTGTTATATCTATGAAAGTAACTTACAATATGTATGAGATGATAAATTTGAAGTAGGAAACTTTATTTCCAGAACTTCTTTTTGGCTTGCTCCATCCAGCCAAGGCAGCATTTACTTAGACCCGTATGAAATGGACCACTACTAGAACAAACAAGCTTCTTAAATTATAATACAGCAACAGAGCAAGCTCCTGCACAGTGCCTTGGCTCTTTCTTTCCAAGTGGAATGTTCTTCTCTCAAATACATGTATAATAACTCCATCATATCATTTAAATTTTGCTCATATATTACCTTCAGAAGCAAAGTCTCTGTTATATCTGTTTTGTTTAATTTGGTAGCCACTATCTCCATACGGCTATTGTACTTTTAATATTAAATTAAATTTTTTTGAATTTAATTTTTATGTCTTACTAACATTTGAAATGCTCATTATGAAATGTAGCTGGTAACTACTATATTGGATAGGACAGATACAAAATTTTTCTACCATTTAAAATAACTACTGGAAAGTCCTTCTACACATTCCTAACCTACTTTATTCTTATGCAAATTTGTATTATTATCTCATAGTATATTATACATAATTTTATTTCTAATCTTGTTTTCTATAATCAAGAAAATTGGCTTAGTTACTACTCTCTCTAGTATCTAAACTAATGCTTAGCACAGGGAAGTTGTTCAATAAATATCTGCAGCAAAGACAAAAATTCTTCATTTCCTTTTAATTTTCTAATACCATATTGTTATCTTTATGTGGTTCTTTAACATGCATGAACTATGTGCTTTGCTAATCTAGTCTATAACATGGAGAAGTGGGCTTTCTTCTGACTGCTATTTTGAAGTGAAGGGTACTCTATTTTGCATTTGGACTTCTAAATGTAAGGCACAGCATAAGTAAAAAGCAAAACACAATAAACAATAAAAACCAAAACCATATTACCAATGCAAATTTCATAAAAAGTATACAAACTTAATAATCTATTTTACAGATTTAAGAGTTTTGTTTTATTTTCCTTGTTGTTTTATTTTAGATATTTTTGCTATAGGGCATGTGCATTCTCCGAGAGACAGAGAGACAGAGGGAAGGAAAGTAAGAAATCATCCCCTAGGGAGGATGGCCATGCCACAATCCTTTCTCCTCCATTATCCTGTCAGAATTTGGACACACATGCATACATGCCCAGCGTGAGTTTCAAGCTGCTGGGTCCAGGACTCAAACTGTAGTCTGCCATATAAGAATCCAATACCTTAACTGCTCGGCAACCTGCTGGTCCCTAGATTTCAAAGTTTTGAAATTATTATCTCTTTCTACAGATCAGGCTAAATCATGTGTCGATGACAAACATTTGAATTTCTATTATATATGTGACTAATAGGAAAGGTAAGGAGGAAAGCAGCCCTTAAGCTTACTTGGTATTAGAGTACTTACAATTATTTACATTCTATTGCAGAATTTAGGTCTGGTTAATAAGAGTTTTTTTTAAAAGAGAAATGAAATAAGGAGAATGAGTAGCAAGAGTCACAACACCAAAAAAAAAATTTTAGGAAAAATAATTTGTTTGTTATTTATGCTTCATCATTTAAAACATTATAGCTAATTTGCCCAAATAGAATGATTAAAAGTGGAGTCAAATCAGGAATAACATTATCTGAGTATTTCAAATACAAAATGAGGACTAACATGACTATATTACTCAGGACTTTGCCATTCTCTTGGTCTAGAAGATCTGGTTTTAAATAGGAGGAAGTAAATAACCCTTACAAATAGCCATATTTGTTTTGAGTAGAATTTTTCATAAATGAATTACTTTATAAAAAACAGTTAGCCACAGTGGAAAATATTCTTTCCAAGACCAGATTCAATCAAAGAGAAAAATTAAGTACATTTTTCTTTTAAATTAATTATTCAATGAAGGATATAAGAACTTCTTTCAGATTGCAGAAGAAAAATATGCTAGTGAGAAAAAATTTCTTCTTTCTTCTCTTGAAAACTTACACAGAAGTCTTTATTTATTTATTTATTTATTTAGGAGAGATTTTTGTTATAGGGCATGTGGGTTTGCCAGTGAGACAGAGAAAGAAAGTGAGAAATCACACACATGCCCTCCCCAGGGTGTGGTCACACCACAATATTTTCTTATCCATTCCCCTCTCTGAATTTTGGACATGCATGCATATGCACCTGGCATGAGTTTGAGATTGTCAGGACTGGGACTCAACCACATTTGACCACATGGGAGTCTAATGCCTTAACCACCTGCTGGCCTCCAGAAATTTTATAGAATTATTTATCTAAATTTTTTATCTTTATTATTATTTTTAAATTTGCTACAGAGCACATGTACTCACCAGAGAGAGACAGAGAGAGAGAGACATACAAAGAGAGGGAAAGTGATAAAGCAAGCCACCAGGTCCAAGACTTGAACCACCATTGGCCATGTGGAAGTCTAACACCCCAACCACCACACCACCTGCTGGCCCCAACACAGAGGTCTGAATGTGTCAACTTGTTCCAATGGAAACAGTACAGATTTTCAAATTAGACAAATGTGGAGTAATACTTTGCTACATATCTTAGAAGAACTAAATGAATTGAGTAATTTAATCTTTCTGAGCATGAATTTAGGAAGGAATTTCTAAAGCAAATATTCATTGAAAATCTTTATTTGCTGACCTTTTATTCATGTATAGGATTTGCTGGTGAGAAAGTACATAAAATTCTGATTGGATCAAGTTTATAGCCTCATCAACTAATTAATGTATAAATACATATAAACTCTACTTTTATCCTGTAGACCTAGAAGATTCAGACTTAACCTCTCATTACAAATAACTAGGAAGCACTGAAAAATATATGAAATAATAATTTTGTACTGTTATACAAAAGCACAGGAATGTAGGTACTAATAGAAGGGAAACAAATGAAGTAAACCTTAAATCAACCTTTTATCTTCTCCCCTGAGATAATTTTCAGAATACATACAGAGGCAAGATAAAATAAATCAGAGATGAGTAGACTTCCTAACTTGAGATATCATAGTACTTTGGGGATTTTCACAAATCTAAATGAGGTTATCTTTATTTTCTGAATAATACAGCTCTCTTCTATGGAGGAAAACTTCACAAGACAGGTCAAATAATGACACCACTTTGGTATCTTGGGAAAATTTAGTGGATACTCCAGAGAGTATGTGTTAATAAAAGGGCCCTTAAACTTAACACTACAACTTCCCCAGAAAAACTAAATTCTAAATCTCGAATGGATCAAAATAATCTGCATGTAAAGCTCAGACCACAGTAACACTGCAAATTTAACAAGAGGGAATACATGAGGCCGAACTGGTGAAATAGAATTCTATGACTTTTCTAGAACATTTCTGATTTTCTTCTATGCTTTGTCTTCCAGATTTAAGTATTTTTGCTTTCTCTTGAGATGTTGATAGATTCAACAATTTGTTAAAGAAAGAATATATTTAATTGAAATATAACTTTTCTCCCTTCCTGACCCTTTTGCAATTGGAAAATATCTGTGGAGCATTCTTATTTTGTGGCAGAATGGTTACTTGCATAAGTTCAATAATATGATAGTATTTGTTGCTCTGCATCAGAAATTGAATTCTTATGGCACTTTGTGCAAATAATAGACCAAATTGAGATTAATCTAATTTTTTTTCAAATAAGTAAATAAGTTAGTTTATGATAAAGAGTGCATATGTGCACACAAGAAAGAGAAAAGACAGAGAGAATGAGAGAAAAGCACTCAACAGGATTTCATCACCCCATGACTCCCTTTCCCCAGCTCTTAAGCTTGTCAGGATTCTAGGCACATGTGCATGTACCTACTATGTTTTCAGGTTGATCTGGGTATCCAGACCTGCAGTGGGCCCATGACTTCCAGCACCACAGTTCACATTGGTACCAACTATATAACCAGGCTGGAGTTGTTCTATAATCTTATGATGTACTATGCGGCAACTTATTTTATAGTTAAAATTCTAAAGCCCAGAGGTCTCTAAACACCAATTGTGTAAATTTAATTATTCACCCATCTCTATTTTTTAATCTACACTCAAATTCAGTTTTATGTTGAACGGATAGAGGCTGATTAGCAGTTGACTCCAAATAAACATATCCAAGTATTATTTATCAGATATTTTTGTTCCATATAACATACTATAGGTTTCTCTTTAGTGAATAAGATATTCTATGAGACTAAACATATTTTTGCTTTTTTAATTTATATGACAAATTTATATTCTCACAGTTGTAGAAGTATAGGTCGAAGGGCCATCTGATCGATATTAAGTGAGGGCCCCTTTCTTGGCTTGCAGATGGTCTCTTCACGAGTACAGAAAGGGATAATGAGCTTTCCAGTGACTCTTCTTATAAGGAAGGAAACATCCATTAAATCAGGGCCCCAAATTATGACCTTATTTAAACTTAATTCTTTCCTTGTAGACTCTATTTCCAAATTTACACTGGATGGGGGTAGAGCTTCAACATATGAAATCTGAGGGAAGCAATTCAGTCCATAGTAAAGTGGAAGCTAAAAGCAGTGAATACACCTCCGAGGAAAAATGTGGGATTATGAGATGAAAACCCATTAGGCTGGCCCAGCTCCTTCATATTCTGTAGGGAGACCCTCCCTCACATTTGTGATATGAAAGGAAGGGAAGGGCAGAATAAAAATGCTGCTTTTTTTTTTCAACTAAAAATATGAGTGTGCATAATAGTATACTACATATAAGTGCATAGTGATAACTCTTCAGAAACGTATATTATAAATACATACATAATACATTCTAATAATATAAAATAGTTTGGGGTAAAATTTATAGGCATTCTGTTCTATAAAATAACATTTAACAAATCAACAATTTATTCTAAATTATTTTGCTATGTATTAGCTTCAAATTAAACTTCATATTTAAACTTTTATATTTAGTGCATGTGAACAATTTATAAGATATTACTTTCATATAAAGATAATATCTTTTTTTCTGGCCATCCTACCATCAAATGTTTGAACAAAAATAAATGGTCAATTCTGTTTGATTCTCTAGCCCTAGAATAAATAATATGTACTTTTCTAATAAAGCTTTTTAATTAAGCTTTATAAATTACAGATGTTCTTTTCTTTCTTGTAATCAACATTACTCTCTTCTCTTTGTCTGATTCGAGTTCATGGTTTTGATTTCTTCTTTCGTTTCTTGCTTTCTTCTTTTTTTTTTTTTTTTTTTTTTTTTTTTTGGGGAACCTTTTTT
>NW_006160160.1:386429-408791 GCF_000334495.1 Tupaia belangeri chinensis
TTTTTTTTTTTTTTTTTTTTTTTTTTTTTTTTTTTAATGGGAACCCTTATTTAACTCACTTTGTAAGTTAAACAAAGCTAACAGAGAGAATACACAATAAATCAGGTTTGTTTCCTTTAATGTGTAAATTTTTTAGTGAATAGATGGCAGTTCACAGAATACAAATATATTCTGACACTTTAAAGCAATTGTTGTTTAAAGCAAAAAAAAATATAGCAAAGACACTAAGTACTTTTTAAGTGTATTATAAACTAATAAACTGTTATCCTATAAATGTAATTTTAAAGTTTAGATGCCTATCATTTTTCTCTCTACCTTATCTAAAAGTAAAATGAATTTTTTTCATATATTTTGCCTTTTAAAACTATGTCTCATTATTAAAGAAAATCCTATTTCAAAGTAACGTACTTTTATTTCTGAATTTTCACTTGGGTTTCATTGGACCCTAGAGAGTTTTGAAATTTAGATATTTAATTGCTTGACCACCTGTCTTTTCTGAACTTTTAGTTCTTCTTTTGCTCTTGGGAATTTAAGTAAGTTCCCAGCATCTGTCCTTAACCTGTTTGGTAAATGTGAGAGGAAAATCGTAACCTAATTGCTGAAAAGCTGTCTCTACATCAAAAATAATAGTGGAAAATAATATCACTTTCTAGGTTAATATGCCTCCTATACGTTTTATAATCTATTCATATGCAAATCCTTTCATAGTTTCATGTAAAATAATTTCTACTTTTAGTGTTTATTTACTAATGAGGACTGAGTTATCCAACTATTCATTTTAAAAAGTTAGTGTTGGAGTTTCATATATGATAAATTTAGCTTTTCTCCTCCATACTTATTTTCATTTGGTTCCAAAGTAACTTATGACTTGGTCTGAATTCCCTTCTTTAAAAATTTCAGAACTTTGTTTCTTCAATGAATACTGAGTTGGTCTAATTATCTTCATCATAGTAAAAACTAAATATACCTATATCCTTCTTTAATTTCCTTTTTTTTTTTTTTAGAGAATTTTGCTATAGGGCGTGTGCGCTCGCCAGACAGACAGAGAGAGACAGAGAGACAGAAAACGAGAAATCACCTCCCAGGGAGGATGGTCACGTCGCAATCCCTTTTCCTCCATTCTCCTCTCGGGATCTTGGGCACGCACACGCACCCGGCGTGAGTTTTAAGCCACCGGGTCCGGGACACGAGCCGCGGTCGACTACATGGGAGTCCAGCGACATAGCCATTACGCTAACTGCTGGTTCCCTTTAATTTCCTTTTTAAAATTTATATAAAACCAAATGATACATATAAATTATTTTCATTCTATATGCAAGACAATTAAAATAAATCATATAAAGATTTAGCTTACAGTCATGCAGCTGCCAAGTTTTAAAACAGAAATTTAAATCAAAGCTGGGCAAATGAGCTGAACAGACAACTCTCTAAGAAAGGCATAGGAGTAGACAAAAAATATATGAAAAAAAGACTGATTGCTATCCTAGTTAATAAGCCAGATTCATCAGCTGATAGATTAAACTCTATTTTGTTTCCAATCTAATCTAAATAGTTAACTTTTTAATCAGAAAGAAATACCAAACTATAAAACACAATTTACAAACTAATACTGGATAATTATTAAATAATGTAATTCCTTATGTCTCTAAATTCTCATAATACTCAAGACAAAACCACCATGTTTTGTACATTTGCGTTTAATGCAGAATTGTTACTTCATTTCAAGCACAGGAGATACATTTTTGTACTCATTTATATCTAAGATATCACTGCTTTAGTTAGAAAAAAGTATATGTGTGTATATATATATATGAATTATGTGTGTATATATATATATGTGTGTATATATATGAGTTAATTAGGAGACAACTATTATTAACATAACAGTAACAACTAGTAGTTGTAGCTCAATAGACACAACCATTTTGTAAGTTTAGTTTACTTCCTTAGCAGGTTGACAGGGAACAAAGAATAGGAAGACACAGGGCTCTGTGGAAAGGAAAGCATGAGATGTATTTGAAGAAAATTACTTTAGCAGAATTAAAACAAAACTTAAGCAGGTGCAAAAATAAACTGTACACTTGGACATGACAACTTATTATTACAAAGATATATATATACACAAAGATAGATAGATATAATTTATATTTAAATCGATTTAAATAAAATCTATACTGTAATGTATTTTAGAAAATGTTGAAAGAATCTATGTAATTATGAGAGAATATATGGAAAATAGAGTTCACAAGGTCCTTGGTACCTGGTAGTAAAGAATAGGATTATAAGCCAAACCTTGTGACATTATGCCTGTTTCTATTGGGGTATCACTTTTTTTTAAGGATCCTTCTCCTTGCCGCAAGGAAAAAGATGTGTGTATTCTACTCATGAATACATACATTTTTAAGTAAGGTTTTTGCCACAGGGTATGTGCACTTTCTGGGGAGAGAGAGAAATGGAGAGACAGGAGAGGGAAAGAAAGAAATGTCCCCTACCCCCGCACCGTCCTGGAGGAGATGACCACACTGCAGTCCTTTCTCCTCCATTTTCCTTTCAAGATTTTGGGCACACACACACATGTTCCTGGCATGATTTTCAAGCTGCCAGATCCAGGACTTGAACTGCAGTTGACTTTGTGGGAATCCAGTGCCTTCACCACTATGCCACCTCCTGGCTCTGAATATACACATTGTATTTTAAGGTAATTATGACTTCATACTAATGTCTTCAACTCTAATCACTTAGCACATGGTTTATTCTAGATTGCCTTCTTATTCATTTTTAAAATCAAATTCAAACAAGAAACTTGATTTCTAATATCTACCATCTATTTTTTTAATCCCATTATGCTTAAGTAGTATATCAGAATTGTTAAATTAAATCCCAGGGAAAATAACTTTTTCAAATACCAAGCATTGTTTATATGCGGTTCTTATTATCTGAAAGGCATCACACATATTCAAAGTTATTTAGGCCAGCAACTATTCTCACCACCCTCCTATATAATTTTTTCATAAATTTGTAATACAGATTCATTTGTCAGTCTGTATTTCCTTGTGGCATTTCCCAATCTCTGTAAATTGTTTCATGTTGAATTGAATACATTGAGATACCGTGTAGAGCCAGCAGGTGACATGGAGGTTAAGGTGTCTGGATCCCGTATAGCCAACTGAACTGTTTAAGTGTACCTCGTGGCTTGAAAATCATGCAGTGGGCATTTGTAAATCCCAAGAGAAAAATGGAGGAGAGGGGTTGTGGTATGTCCTCCCAGTCCTCCCACCCATGAGTTCTCATTTTCCCTCTTTCTCTCTGTCTCCCCTCAACAAGTGCAAAGTAAACCAAAAAAGAAGAAAGAAAGAAGAAAGAAGAAAGAAAGAAAGAAAGAAAGAAAGAAAGAAAGAAAGAAAGAAAAATTAATTGTTTATGATTTAACGTCCTGTGTGTCTATCATTACAGTATCATATGGCATTGTCTCATGGTACTAAAACTCTACCATATTTGACCCACTGTACATGTTCCCATTTGCCTGAATCCACGAGAATAAAGTATCTTTTTACTGTCTATAGAGTTTAGCTTTTTACAGAAAGTCATACAAAGGAACTTTATAAATTTCATAGAAATATAAAAATTATTTTCTATGAAATTTTTAAAGTACAATTTTCATTTGCTGAAAAAAGTTGAAGCTTTGTGAAGTCTCCTCATATAACCGGATATAACTGGAATCTTACAGTTCATACACTTTCAGTCTGCCTTCTTTCACTTAGAAATATGCACTTAAGCTCCACTAATTTTGTTGTTTTATCTATTATTTTTGCTAATGTTTTAGTTGTTTTTTTTTCATATTGTTGAATTTTAAGAATTCACATTTCTACATAATTCCTTTCCTAGACTTTTGTTTACAAATAACTTCCACAAGTTCATAACATACATTTTATGTGAACTGCCTTTACAAAAACAGAAAATTAATTTTTAACAAAGTTTCCATTTTTGTTTTTTCTTTCATAGATTAAATTTTTGGTATTGTTATCTAAAAAGTAATTGCTAAACACAAGGTCATCGTGACTTTTTCATATTAGAAATTATGTCATTTTGTGTTTGACATTTGGGGTTTTATTCTATTTTGTGATCATTTCTATGGAAGAGGTAGAGTTTGCCTATGCTTTTATTTCACATAAAAATATCCAACTGTTACACAACCATCTGTTGAAAAGACTGTTGAAGTACTTTGTTTCCCTTTCAATGATCAGTTGATTAAACCTGTACCGTTCTATTCCTGGGCTCTGTATTCTGTTCAGTTAATTAATACAGCCATTCTTTCACCAATACTAAGTTGTCTTGACTACTTTATCTTCATAACAGGTCAAAGTAGAGTATTACAAGTCTTCTGAGTTTTGCTGCTTTAAGATTATTTTGGCTCCTCTTGGTCTTGTCTGCTCCCTTGTGGTAGAGATATTTTTCTCCTTGGGGGAGACCTCAGTCTTTTGCTCTTCTTTTTACTGACTGGACAAGGCCTGCCTTCATTGTGAAGAGTAGTCTGTTTTACTCAAGGTTTATTTATTTGATTGTTAATCAGATCAAAAATCCATCTTTTCATCAATATCTATAACAGTGATCAACATCTGGGCACCATAGCCTAACCAAACTGATACACTGATACATAAATGTAATTGTCACAATATCCCACATCTCTCTGACACTCTGTACATTTCTTTTTCTAAAAAAATTTTTTGACAGAATTATTTTATTTAACTTTGTTTATTTATTTATTTATTTTAATTTGACCAGAGAAGGACAGAGAGAGAGAGAGAGAGAGAGAGAGAGAAAGCAAGCTGTCAAGATTGGGAGAAAGCAAGCTGTCAAGCTTGGGACTTCAACTGTGGTTGGCCCTGTGACAGTCCAGTGTCCTTAACCACCATGCCACCTACCAGCCCCATGTACCTTTCTTAATATGTTTTTTTTTTCTATTTTTCTATTGCATAATCTCAATTCATTACTAATGGATAGAGATCACTAATTCCATTTTCTGCCAGTTCAAATTAAAGTTCTGGTAGTTTCCAACTCTATAATTTCCACATGTTTTATTTTCATAATTTTTATCTACTAACATTTTATATTTAGTATAATACTGCTGTTGTAGCTATACACACACACATTTATATACATGTGTATAACACTTACACTCACCAGAGAGAGAGAGAAAGTGGAGGAAGTCAGAAATCACCCCCCAAGGGAGATGGCCACCACAGTCCCTTCCCTTCCATTCTCCTGGGATTTGAGGCACATGTGCACTAAGCTCGACATGCTTGTCAAGCCTCCAGGAAGTCCAGGACTCAAACTGTACAGTGGGCTATATGGAATCCAGCTGCCTTCATAATCAAACCACCAGCTGGCCCAGCTTCCTTTACTTACCTTGGTATGGGTTTTTATTCTTCGTTTGTTTTTAAAATATATTCATAATAGTTACCTTTAGAACTTTGTTAAATTGGACATTTGGTCTTTCTTACTAGCAATTTATTTTGCCTGCCTTTTTTTCTGGTGTATGAGTTGCACGTATCAGTTTTTTTTTTTGTTTTTTTTTTTTTTTCATTTCTGATCATTTCAAATTTTAAAACTGGAGACCAGCCCAGAGCATGGTAATTAAGAGACTGGATTCCACATAACTGACTGTGCAGTTCAAGTCCTGGACCCAGCAGCTTGAGAAATAAGCCAGGCATGTGCATGCAGGTCGTCCCCAAAAATCCAGAAAGGAACAAAAGATGAAGGAATTGTGGTATGACTATTCCCTATGGGGGATGCGTTCTCACCTTGCATCTCTCTCTGTCTCTGTCTCTGTTCAGCAAGTACATGCCCTCTGATAAACATTTTTTTAGTTTCTTTTTTTTTCTATAGGACGCATGTGCTTGTCAGAGAGACAGAGCCAGAAAGTGAGAAATCACCCCCAGAAGAGATGGCCATGCCGCAATCTCTGCTCTTCCCTTCTCTTCTCAGGATCTTGGGCATGCACACACACAGGCCTGGCATGAGTTTTAAGCCACCAGATCCAGGACTAGAACCTAGCAATGAAATCATTATGCCATCTGCTGGTCTGACAAAATTATTCAAATATTGGAAATACTTGATGTATTGTGATAATTCAGAATAATAAATACCCATCCCTCCAGTGATGGTATTGTTTGCTTATTTAATAATTGGTGAAGTGCATTTACCCCACATTGAGAAGATTCTGTTGTTGCTCTTTAGAGAGTAAAACCCTGAGTGTGCACACAGTGACCCTTAGAAAACAGCGGTGTAACAAGGCTCATTCTGATAGCCTCTTTCTCCAATAAAATCCAGCCATTAGACCACCAATTTCTAGATTGTCTCTCTGAGGTTTTCGACAATGCCATATACCATGTTTCCTCACACTTGATGCAATTAAATCAAAGGTCCTTTGAGAAGCTGACTTTTTAGGAAACATTTGAGGTTTGTTCTCTTTAGTTGGATTCACCTTACCTGTGTCTCTCTGTTTCTGGTGAATCAGCCCGATGATACTTTAAGTTTTATTCCTCATGATGTTACCAATGTGTTTATTACTGAACCTGTATGATTTTTGACATCACCATCTTAAACTTCCCTTCATCCTGTTTCAATAAATTTATTATTTGGGGGGAGATGTTTAGATTCTTTGTTTTATGACCTTTCTCTGAACATAGATCTGAACTCTAGAGCTGGTGGCGGGAACATTAGCATACTTCCCTCTGAGTGACTCCTGTCCTTTGGTCTTTTGGAGCAGAATGGGAGGTGAAGATAGTCTTTTTTGTTTGCATGCATGCATGCCTTCCCCAACATACAATTTCTGTTCCAGAAATGAATTGGAGTTAGGCTGTTCATACCCACTGTGCTGCACCTGAGGACGACCTTGCCTTTAGGGTTGGGCTGGTAGGAGAAGGAAGCCCCTGATCTTTTGCTTACACTCAGTAACATATGGTTGTGGAGAATGAGAAATTCTAAGGGTTTGTCCCTCCTGAGAAAATGCTATGTTTCTGGAATATGATATTATGGGTGGGGGCCTCTGTGTTTTTTCTCTCTATGCCTGGAATGAAATTTCTATCTTCCTGATATGGTAGGGAAAAGGAAGAGTGTGGTTCATGTTTCATTTTCCAAGAATTCTCTTTGTTCTATAGATTTTTCTAGATTATGTATTTGTTCTATCTCCCTAGAACAATTTCAAGATAATTTTGTTATTTTAATGATTTTTTTTTTCCCCAGTAATGCTCACTTCACGGGGGAATGTAGTCCACGAAGATTTTTGTGCTGCCATCCCAGGAGTCCATCTTTAATGTTAAATTAAGCTAACTATGGCCCTGGAATGTAGTTCCTCTGTAGCAAACTTCCATGTAACATAATGTGTAAACAAATTGCAATCAAATAAGAGTATTTACTTGTAGCAAGTAGTTGAATCTCATCCAATTAGAGCAGCCCAACTTTAGCCAATCATGGGCTGCCAAATGATCAGAACAGGTTCTGAAAAGGCAAATGCCTGTCACAGCATGTCCTCCTGAGGCAAAGACCAAACTGTAACCAATCAAGCAGTTTCCATATGTTACTTCCTTTTTCTGTTCCTTGATGCTCTGCCTACATTTCTGGGTAAAGCTGCCTGGATTTCTCCTCATTCTGTGTGCTGCCTGATTCAGAAATTATTCTTTGCTCAAACAAACTCTGCTAAATATAATTTGTTTAAGGTTTATTCTTTCTACATTATATTCATAATATCATTTGAATTCATTTATTCTATCTGGTAGTTACTATTCCCACCCAAGTCATCATCTTCCACAGGATATTTGAAATTATTCTCATCTCTTCTTCATCAATCATCTTGGTCCTCCCAAACTAATATGTAATAGCATTTTAAAATGTAGTAATGTAGAGTAACAAAAATTCTAATTCATCACAGGTAGAAATGGAAAATGGTAAAGTCACTTTGGAAGACATAGTTTGGTGGTTTCTTACAAAACTAAACATGTGCTTAACCTTTGACTCAGCATTCATGTTCCATAGTGTTTACACAAAGGGACTGAAAACCTCCACCTGCACCTGAATTTCTAGAGCAGTCTTATTAGTAATTGCTAAAATATGGAAGCAATTTAGATGTCCTTGGTAGGCGAATAATAAACACACTGCGGTACAACCAGTAAATTGAATATATTTGGCACTGAAAAGAAAAAAAGAATGAGATACCATGCCATTAACAAAGGAGAAACTTTAAAAGCATATTACTAAATAAGGAAGACAACCTGGAAAGACTGCGTACTATACGATTACAATACTATGCTATCTTGGAAAAGGCAAAACAATGGAGACAGTGAATGGATTATTGGTTGGGGGTAGGGAGGGATAGTTGACAGCACAGAAGCTTTCTAGGGTAGTGAAATTACTCTCTGTAATAGGGAGTGCATGCCACTATAACATTTTTTTTTTTCATTTCAGATTATTGCCATAGGATGTGTGCACTTGCCAGAGACAGAGAGAGGGAAAGTGAGAAATCACACTCCGGGGGGGTGGGGGGGATAGCTACACTGCAATCCCTTTCCTTCATTATTCTCTTCTGATTTTAGTCATGCATACACATGCACTCAATGTGATTTTCTTTTTTTAATTATGTATTTATTTATCTTTGGAGAGGTTTTTCACTATAGGGTACATGCGCTCACCAGAAAGACAGAGAGAGACAGAGAGGCAGAAAGGGAGAAATCACCCCCCCCAAGGGGGGTGGACAAGCTGCAGTCCTTTCTCCTCCATTCTTCTCTCAGTATCTTAGGCATGCATGCACACATGCCCCGTATGAATTTAAGCCACGGGGTCCAGGACTTGTACCGTGGTTGACTACATGGGAATCCAGTGATACAACAGTTACACCAACTGCTGGTCCCATCCCAGTGTGATTTTCAAGTCATCAGGTCCGGGACTCAAACCATAGTAGACTAAGTAGGACTACAGCACCTTAACCACCACACCACCTGCTGGCCCCTGTCATCAAGCTTTTGTCTAAATCCTTAGCATGTTCAACATGAAGCATGAACCCCCTATGTATATAATGGAATCTGGGCAATTGTGAAGCATTAGCATAGATTCATCAGTTGTAGCTAAGGCAAGGAATATCTAAGAAATCTGGGTATCTCCTGGTCAATTTTTTAAATTATTTATAGATTCAATTGTTATACATCATTTAGTTTGTAAAGAGATTTTACCCAACATAACATGTACCACACAGCAGACAATTTGAGACTATTAGACATGACACCACCAACAGACAACAAACCATATCTGTGTCCCACAAATGTCTTACTTCTCCATTTTTTCCCAAATTTCCCTTTCTGCACTCTTCCCCTCTCCCACTCTCCTTCCACTTTGTCTCCAGTATCCATAACAATTTTCAATGCTTTTAAGACCTCCAGTATTTCAGTCTCTAATATAGAATGTAGACAGTCAATAAATGTTAAGTGGAGACATACAATGTCTCTGTTTCCTGCTTAATTTTGCTATGAATCAAAAATTGCTCTAAAAATAAAGTCTATTATTAAATTAATATTTATCTTTTCCTTTTTGTCACATATCACACTTAATTTGTCTCCAAAGACTTGATGTATTAGATTAGATTGTGTGCTATAGACTATAAAAAATATATTAGCATTCAAATCACTTTACTCACCTGCTAAAAACCAAGATATTTACTAAATTCCTGTTTTTATTTTTTTCCTTGAGCTAAACCAAAATATTCTTAAAACAGAACATGTGAAACCACTAATGAATAGTTATCTGTATAGTTGTGACAATTCATCTTTTACCATATTGATCTCCTTTTATTTTCTCTAGTGTGTAATGATCACGTTTACTTAGAATTCCTACATAGTATAATCTCTACTTGAAAAACTTCTGTAGCAGTTTTCTTCAAACTCATTATAACTTGATCTCTTAGCTCTAGGTGCTTATCTTTATGTGATCTGAGAACATTGTGTCCTTTCATTACGCAGTACTTATTTGGGTCTTTTACATTTTAACTGATGGGAAAATGAGAAAATGAGTTTCATGAAGTACAGTTTAAGTATTGCCTATCGTTACTGTGAGACTAACATCTAAAGTAATGTTGGGCATAGAGAAGGAATCCCAAAAAGAGGAGAATTTTCACCAGTATTTAATCTCTACAGACAATGACTTCTCACTAAATCCCAGAAGACAAATGCAGTTGAATTTCCATCTATAATTTTACTAAGTCACCTAAACCACTTTTAGAATTTACCAGCTCGGTGATCTGAATTACTCTCATTTCGTTTTTCATTTGTTTTCGAAAGGTTTATGTTACTTAACTTTATTTATTTATTTATTTATTTATTTGAAAAGAGAGGGACAAAGTGAGAGAGAGAGAGAGAGAGCGAGAGGGAAGTGAGAAAACCAGCCTCCAGGTCCCGGACTTGAACTACAGTCAGCCATGTGGGAGTCCGGCCACCTGCCAACCCCCTGTTTGTTTTTAAATGTTGTTATGTTTACAAATAAAACTCAAACAACAGCATTATTAAAATGAATACAAATTTTAAAGCATCAATAAGTTCTCCTTTCAGCTTTCCAAATTTAGAATACTCAAGATAGTTTAGTTGACCTTGACTGAATCCCCATATGAATATATTTAGAACTAAACTATGACTGGGACTGTCTTGATTATGAATTAATGTTTATGATAATAATACTTTTCTCTGAAGAGTTAGTTCAGGCAATGAACAGTGTGAAAAGATGTATTCTGCAATCTTCTATTGCTTAATGTAATAATATGTTTAAGTGGATCATTGGAAGACTTGTGATTTTTTTTTCTTTTTTCATAGATGTTTTTGCCTTAGGACACCTGTGCTCGCTGCAGAAAGAGGGAGACAGACACAGTGAAAGGGAAAGTGAGAAATCAGTCCCCCCCTCAGTGGGGCAGGGAGGGTGGCCTCACCACAATCCCTCTTCCTCCATTTTCCTCTGGGGATCTTGGGCACACATGCACATGTGCATGCCTTGAGTTTGAATCTACTATGTCTAGGACTCAAACCATGGTCAGCCATGTGGGAGTGTCCAGCATCTTAACCACCACACCATCTACTGGTCCCCATTCAGAAAATGATGTAAACTAAAATTCTCAACTTAAATTTAATTAAACATAGTTTAACATCACCAATTATTAAATAGAAGAAAGAAAGAAAAAGAATAGAGTTAAAAAAGATAAGTTCCATGGAAATTTTATTCTTCATCTTGAGTTTCAAGAGTAACTACAAATATAGTAAAACTGCCAAAATTAGCTTTAAATATTTCTGAGAGTTTAGTTTCCCATTGTGATAACATTTTCAATGTAATCTCATTATTTTAAGTAAATTGTATATTTGATAGAACAAATTCTATTCTAAACATAGTACGTTAAGATAGCTCTATTTTTTGGTTGCACAATAATAAGTTAGAGTAATAGCTTTTCATCATCTAGCTAGAACAGTTACACCAAACCTCATTGATCAACCAAAACAGCGATACAATAAAAAATTAGTTTAGATCTTTAGACACAACCTTAAAAACGAATATATAACTTTATTATTGCAGTTCTCTGCTGGATAGACTTCACATGTGTCCAATCCATTTGACTTAAACTCCAGATGTCAAGCTCCTCATTCCAAAACTTTATTATTTATATCCTTTGTTCCAACTGCACATGTTTTTAAAATTCTTTGTTTCTGATATCCTTTTGAAATGGTTCTGAGAACAATTACATTTGTTATTGTATTAGTGTTATTCTTAAATACTGTTATTATGTTAAGTGTTCAATAAAATATATGTTGGTCTTTAATAAATAAATAGAAACTTACTGATCTTTTCTTGCAAGGGATGGCAAAAGTGGTTACTTGTCAGTGGGGACAAAAATATTTATAATTTTTGTGGTTGTCTTTGCTGTTTTTAAATAAAATATAACTTATTGAAAACACTTTATCTTGCTTTGTATGGAATTAACTTATTAAAATAGTTGTGGGATTACTGCTCATACTCTTAGTGGCAATTGCTAAGTATGCAGTGAGGCAAGGATAAATACAATTATTTGTTGAATAAAATTCACACTTCAAAATCCAGCCTGATTGCTTCAGGCTCAGAGAACTCCCTAGACCAAAAGAACATTTCTCAATATCAGAAAATGAAATATACTAAATCTCTTCAAGAGTTTCGAGAATGGACACTTCATTCATGAGCTTTTCAGTTATTTATATCCATGCAAATTTCACCTCTTGACCTTCTATTTTTTGCAAGGCAGGAATTTAAACAGAGACTAATATCTTGAATATATTGTTTTGATAAAATCCACAATTAGTCTATTACTTGAACAGTCTGTTTTCTCCTTTATTTAAAATAGTCTAGCTGTTCACTATTGAAAATTAGAAATATTTGGGGCCAGCAGATGGTAGTGGTTAAAGTGCTGGACTCCTTCCCACACGACCAACCACTGTTCAAGTCCCGGATCCAGCTGCTTGAAAGACATAAGGCATCCCCAGAATCATAGGAGGAAAATGGAGGAGAAGGGATTGTGGTGTGGTCATCCCCTCGTGGCGTGATTTCTCACTTTCTTTCTCTCTGTCTCTCCATGTCTCTCCAGTGGGTGCATTAGCCCTATAGCAAAAAGTCTCTCAAAAATTAAAAAAAAAAAGAATGAAAATTAGGAATATTTATTTTCACTGAGGGCAATTTTAAGAACAAAATAAATTTCATCATTTCAGGCATTTTCAATGTGTGACTGGCTGATCAGGAATTTTTTTTTTTTCCCAGAAAAAACTTCTGGAAGAAATATATGGTATAGATAGATTTATGAAAGAGTTATAATAGTTGGGAGTGCTGTTTGAAATTCCAAGCCCTGTATATCAAGCTAGGAATTAAAAGACGTTTACTTTGTTATATTTGTTCATGCCTAACACCATCGCCTACTATTCACTTTTTACAAAGTAATGACAATAGTAACAATAAAACCTTTTCTTTTTGTTATTTATTCTTATTTACATTATCGTCATTTTTCATGGCTGTGTTTTCTGAACTGCTTAGTCATCTCAGTATGCTTAGAATTTTTTCCAGTGTTGCACATCTTTTTCCTGTATCCCCTAAATTTCCCTGTTTTTTATGGCCAAACTATTAAAATAGTAGATTAAAATTAGAGGCAAGTTTCATAAACAATCTTGAATTTACTGCCAGTATGTTGCTATGTCTTCAACAATGTTTTGGCACAGTGGTAAAGAATAGAGGTTGTAGGTCAAATTGCTTTGGTTTGAATTCTGATTCACTTAAAAGCAGTGAGATCCGGAGCAAATCACTTATGCTTTAAGCTTCAGTTCTCTCGTCTTTGAAATGTGGGTAATAATGTTTAATTGGAAGGATTTTTAAAGCTTAAGTGCAATAATGCGTGAAAAGTATTCTGTATAGCGCAAGACTAATATGTAAGTATTTAACAATTGTGAGCAATTATTGTAATTAATTATTATTCAATACACATTCGCAACGACTAAAACACTGAAAACAGTTTTTCCATTCCTATAATCCTTTGGTAATTTTATGTTCCTCATGTCTATGGATTTATTGACCAGAATACTTTCAAAATATTCAATTTTTGACTGTATGAATCACACAAAGAGCATTAATTATGTAGCCAACTTTTAATTTTTTTCTTTTCTCTCCATTGGTCATAGTTTTAACTCTATGATAGAACTTTGTGAATGAAAACATTTTAGAAAGACTTTTTGAATATAAATATGGTGAATAAATGGGTTTATTTACACATATTAATGAAAATATGCCATGTGGGGATTCATTTATTCAACTAATACTTATCATCATAAAGTAATATTTCAAGCCCTGAAGACAAAAAAAAACTAAAGAGGACAAAAACCTTACTCATTAGCAGTTATACATTTGCTGAGTATCTCTTCAGATATTTTGGGCATCTTTTAAATTAGCTTATTGTTTTCTTATTGTTGAGTTTAGAAAGTTTTTAATATAATCTATATGTAAGTTCTTTGTCAGATATTGATTTGAAAATAATTCTTCTCAGTTTGTTCCTTGTGTTTTTTCCTCTGTAGTGTCTTTCCCGGAGTCAAGAGTGTTAATTTTAATTAAGTCCAACTGTCAGATCTCTGTTCTCTAGCTTGTGCTTTTAATGTATCCAAGCACTCTTTCTCCAGTTCACTGTCACAGTTTAATAAAACAAATGCAATTATATTATTTTATTCATACTTATTTGCATTGTAAAAAAAGGTGCTACTTTTGTTTACTCCTGTTAGTGAAACTCTTGTTTTTAGAGTTGTATTATCTCTGTAATTTAAAAAATACATCAAATGAATCAGTGGAAAATGGAGGACACAAAGCTGGCATCAATGGGCTCCTTACCATGAGTGATTCATTGTTTGGTCTTTCATCTATATTATTATCGTAAACTCCCAGGTATCACCAGGGACTGATTTCTCTCCCACCTTCTACTGAAGGAGAAAATGAGGCTTGGATTACATGAGTAGTTCTCTGAAAGTCACAAGCTGGACCACACTGCCTCAGATGACAAATATTCGTTACTTGAATATTGCAACACAGTTGAAACTCACAAAATAGCGTAAAGGTTTTTGTAATCTTTATATTTGGGGCGTGAAATGATATGGTATCAAAATTTAAATATATAGTGGTTGCATAAACTTTTGTAAAATAATTGAGCATTGAATGTAGCTTATTTGCTATCCTAGAAAAAGATTAGCCTTCGTTGCTGATATCTGATGCTTCTCAGGCCATGCAGTTGTTTTATGGTCTCTTCAAATTTTTGTTTTACTTTTGTTTTCCCAGTGCCTTAAATATGTAAAAAATATATATATTCTTGATCTGTAGGCCAGAGGAAAGTAAGTGACTTCTAGGTTTACCCCGTGGATCATGTTTACTGGCATTTAGCATAGAACAAAAATAATTGTTAACATTTTATTGCTATGCAGATATCTGGATAAATAAGCACAATCTCACATTTACTGCCAGTATGCTGCTATATCTGCAATGTTTTGACACAGTGGCAAATATAGGTTCTAGGTCAAATGTGTGATGAAGAATAGAATAGGAGGGTAAAGAAATAGTTACTGGATAATAACAATACTTTAGTATTAAATTAAATTTGGAGGCCAGCCAGCGGCATGTAGTTAAGGCTGCTGGATTCCACAGGGCTGACTATGTGGTCCAGGTCATAGACCAGGCAGCTTGAAAAACAGCCAACACATGGGTGTGAGTGCCCCAAATCCCAAAAGGAGAAATAAATCAGAAGAGATTGTGGAGTAACCACTCCTATAGGGGGTGCCTTCTTATTTTTCCCTCTTTCTCTCTCTCTCTCTCTCTCTACTAGAGAGCATGTGCTTTCTAGCAAAACATTGTTAAAAAATAGTTTAGGGGGACCAGCAGTTGACGTAATGTCTATGTCACTGGACTCCCATGTAATCGACCCCAGTTCCAGTCCCAGACCTGGTGACTTAAACTCTTGCTGGGCGGGTGTGCGTGTGTGCCCAAGATCCTGAGGGGAGAATGTAGGAGAAGGGATTGTGGCATGGCCATCCCCATGGGGGGTGATTTCTCACTCTCTGTCTCTCTGTCTCTCTCTCTTTCTCTCTCAGGTAAGCACAAACACCCTATAGCAAAAACAGAAGGGAAAAAGTAAGTTTGGACATACATTATATACATTGTTTGATATAAAGCAATTAACTTTTTAAAATGGTTTATATTATGCTCTGTACATTGGAGATTGTTCTCTTTGATATTTGTCTGTGAGGGGGAGAATCACATAAGGTTGGCTTATTGATGCCAAGGTATCAGAACAATCTTGTCTTGATTTTCTGTCATATTTCTTTTGCAAAATGATTTTTTTCTTTAATTGTCACTATAAATTAAAGTAAACATAAATGTTTAACTGTACTAGAGATGATATTGACAATATTGTCCTTCATATGCTCCTGTGTTAGCAAATAATTTAAAGAGAAATTTAATAAATTACTTAATCTATTTATGTCTTAAAAGGTCTACAGAAATCTGGCATGTTTCTTTCTTGGAAAGATTCCAATTTTGTCATTGATAATATTATCATTTTTTACCCAACAGGAAGATCAAAGTCAGAATGGCAGAACTCCACTAGTTACTTTACTGCTCATGCACGCATCTTAATCATTCAGCAATAGCTATTGAGCAAATATTGCACGTTAGACTTTGCACCCATCACTGTGCAAAACAATGATGATACTGTAGTATTGTGCAGGAGATAAGCAATTAAATGAATGTAGTATGTTGCAGTATTAAAAAAAAATGCAAGAATTGTTTTAATGTTCTATATGTTGAGCTTGAAGTGTCTGTGCGCCATACAGATGAGAAGGCCCAAATGGCAGTCATTTTTCATGATGATGTTCATGACAGAAATATTTCAAGAAGGAAGCCTGTTTGGGAGCATTCGGCACATGACATCAATTAATGTAGCAGGGTTGGTGACCTTTGATTTGGATCTAGAAGGGACCCTATGATTAAACCCTGAGAATCAGCAACACCCTATGTAAGGGTCTTATATAGTTAACAAATATGTATTTTAAGCATTATCTTTTAAATATACTTTATACTGTGTTATATAAATTTTTGTAAAATTAGTATATTTTCAGATACTTTATAAAATACAAATAACCATTATTAAAGTGTATGTCAAATACTCAATAATAAGGAAGTTTCATAAGCTGCTTGGATAGTAGTATTAACACCTGACCTAAGGACTGAAGATCTATGTAGAAGAACCTGTAAGACTTTACTAAACTGAAATGATCATACATTGAAATAGCCTTTGGTTTTTGCAACCAGAAAATTCATCAAATTTAAGCTGTATTTGTATAACAGCCATTGCTGTTTTGAATAAAAGTCAAAATAAATAACAGTACAGGACTTTAAAATAATCATAGCTGAAGTGGAAAAATAAATGCCAATAATTTAATGA
Organism: Tupaia belangeri chinensis; assembly: GCF_000334495.1. Taxonomy (NCBI): domain Eukaryota; kingdom Metazoa; phylum Chordata; class Mammalia; order Scandentia; family Tupaiidae; genus Tupaia; species Tupaia belangeri. Next base: position 403,441 of record NW_006160160.1, read on the forward strand.
GGCTTATGCCACAGCAAATGATATGAAAAAAGCCAGAATGAAATCATTGTGAAGAAAATGTCAAGTTAAATGAGATTTTCTTTTATATCCCAACTCTTGAAATTAGCTTATATGAGCCAATCATTGAAAGGCAAAATTTTAATGGAAAAAGAATCTTCTCCAATTTCCAAATAAGATCCAATGTTTTAATTATATGCAAGTTTGGTTATTTACAATTTAGCATTTGAGCCAAAAATGTACCCATTATTTTTCAATTTTATTTATATATTTGACTTATCAAATTGTTTTATCAGCTTAAATAATAGACAAGTGCATTTCCAAAGTTAATCTCTGATCATTATTAGCATGTATCCATGAGATGTGATCATCACTACAAGAGATATACAAATAGTTCTGTAGTGTTTTTTGTGAACCTACCTTCGTACAGGTTTGAGTTTATTTTATTTCTTCTGATTGTCTTATGCTTTTACAAAATCATTACTTGGACTACTTACACCAGCATATTTCTTTAATGTGTTTTTAATGTAAGAATGCCACTTTTAATGACTATAATTAAAGCTCTATTAATAATTATTCTATTAAATGGAGTAATATTTTAAAGTATGCATAATCCATCATTGATGGAACTCTTTCCTATTGACAAAATTGTTCCCTTTTAAAAAAGCTAATGAAATCACTGACAAAAATAAATACTAGTAAGTATTTCTTATGTATGGTACATTTACTTATATAAAAATGGTCCAAAAAGTTAACTTTTTGATCATAGGTTAATATAATAAAATAATATGCCCATATGCTGTCAATAAATAATCCTCCAAGCAACATATGAAAGTCATTGATTCTACATGTTCTCACCAGCTTTAAATGTTTACTGACTTAAAGATATTTGAATACATTACTACATTTTATACATTTTTTTATTAAAATGACTTTACATGGAAATAGCACATGCCCAAAATGCCTGGATTCAGCTTTGATGAAATGTAATTGAAAATCTAATTGAAACTATACAAACTGAAATGAATGATTCCTGAAATATTTTTAAAATTGCTGACAAAAACACTTGGTGAAACAAATTTAATATAGATTTATTGCACTAGTTGCCTAAAAGCACTTGCCATTGGATAATAGTTCCATTTTAATTTTATCTACATACATTAAAACGCTCATCAGAACTTTAGATTCCTGGACCATTTGTTTGCAAGATAGCCTGTGAACTTTAACAGTAAAGACTTATTACAGGACCAGCAGTTAGCGTAATAGCTATGTCGCAGGACTCCCATGTAGTTGACCGCAGTTCAAGTCCCAGACCTGGTGGCTTAAACTCACGCCAGGCACGTCTGCATGCCTGTCCAAGATCCCGAGAGGAGAATGGAGGACAACGGACTGGGGCATGGCCATCCCCCCTGGGGGGTGATTTCTCACTTTGTGTCTCTCTGTCTCTCTCTGGCTTCCTGGTGAGCACACGTACCCAATAGCAAAAACCTCTCTCAAAAAAAGGACTTATTATAATCTATGTAATATGATTCCTACTTTTTATATTAGGTTTATAATAGTATTTACATGTTTGTTGTGTAAAATCACATGCATGAATGATTTTAGAGAAAATTTAGAAATTCATGAACTGTTCTACTAACAGGGACTAGCACTTGGTGTAATGGCTATGTCCCTGGACTCCCATGTAGTCGACCATGGTTTGAGTCCCAGACTCATGCCAGGTGCATGTTCGTATGTGCCTAAGATACCAAGAGGAGAATGGAGGAGAAGGGATTGTAGCATGGCCATGCCCCCTGGGTGGTGATTTCTTGCTTTCTATCTCTCTCTGTCTTTCTGGAAAGTGTGCATGCCCTATAGCACAACCTCTCCAAAAAAAAAAAAAAAAAATCTACTAATGATGACTTTGCTTATCTTTTAAAATAGTTAATTCAATCAATATACAAATTACATAGATACTTTTAGGACAAGAAAAGTGATTTGCAAGCTTTTATATATTATATTGATTACTGTGAAATGAAAGTATGATCGGAATAAAATAACTTTCGAAACACAAAGTAGAATATCATTTTTGTAAAATTAATTTACTTATTTCTCCCACATTTGAGAGAGACAGTAGCGGGCAACCTTAACAGGATCCTTAAGCTATAGTCTCCCCAAGCTTCAGCCAGTCCCTGATCATGGGCATGCACAAGTCCGGTGTGTTCAGGGAGGTCTCTGGTCCTGAACCCAGAATCTTCTCATGTGTATCAGACTGACAGGATTGTGTTACTACAGTGCCACCATCTTGCCCTCCACTTTTTAAAAAATATATATGAGGTAATGTTTTTCTGTTACTTTTTTATGCATATTTTCATTTAGTTATAAAAAGAATTATTTATTAAACATAGTGCTTCACTTTTATTTAAGACTTTATATGTGGTGGACTTTTTGTATTGTGATAGTAACATTTTTCCTGTTATATATTTTCTTTGTAGCATAATTTTTCGTATTTCAGTTCGATCTTTCAGACAATATATATATATATATATGTATCCTTTTATGGTTTATGTGTTTCTTGCCTCCCTTCATTAGGCTTTCATTGAAAGTAGTTCCATAAATATTTTCAAATTTTTCAAATACTTTATAATTTGATTTTTAACAACTATATCTAAAATTGAACAGAATTCATATATTATTTATACATGTGCTTGGGAGTACCCCTTTGATTTCTGTCATCGTTTTATGTATTTCTAAATCATCTATTATTTTTCACTAATATTTCGTCCTTTCTCCATTCTATTTGCTTATTCTAATTGTAATTAAATTCACTATAATAGCTTTATTTTTGAGTCTGAACACCTTATTTTTCTCAAAACTCAATTGAAATTTTAGGAAATGTGCTACTTATTTTAAACCTACAAGTAATTTTTAACAATTCCAAGAAAGCACTTGTAAATTATGATTCTAATTTCAATAAATTTTGGTATTAATTTAACAGGAGTGATATTATTATTTTATTTCAAAAAAAGGAAAATTGCATGTTTCTCCATATAATACAGAGATATTTAGATATTTTATATGTACAAGCCTTTCAACATTTTCTTCATGATTGTTATAGGTATTTTATATTTTTGCCAATATCATAAGTGGGATTTTAAAATTATTTTTAATTTCTATTACTGGCATAAAATAGAATGCCCTATGTAATTTTCTTATTTCTCAGAATTGCCTACTACGACATAAAACTAAGGTCAAGACAGATAATTCTTGATATTCTGAAGAGAGTCCATTTGTATGAGAACCACTCTCTTCAGGAATTATTAAAAATATTAGAACTGTCTCTGTTATACCATCTGCAGACTTTTAGATTTTAGTTAAATAATGGGTGGCCAAAATAATGAGCATATCTTTATCTTTTCGAATTTTAATCATGACTTCATGATTTATTTCAGTTAATAATTGATATTAGATAGTATTGGTAGAATGTATTTTATCATATTCAGTTTGTTTTTATTCATTCCAAATTCACTTAAAATTAAATTAAGAATGGTCACTAAATTTTCTTTTATGGGATTTGTTGACACACTGTGATATACAGTTTTCTACATATTTTATTTAATTTGTTCCTTTAAAAACATGTTGAGGGCACAACCATGGTGGTGACCTTACTGCTGACAGACTGGAGCCACACAAAAGGCAAGATTTAATTCTGAGCCATGAGTCAGACATGATGGTGTGTGTCTGTGATCCTGGTTACTTCAAAGGCTGAGGTAGAAGCTTTTCAAGTTTGTGGCCCACCAGAATAGGCAACAAAGTAAAACCCATTTTGGAGCCCCAGGTATATATGATGCATGCCTTCGGTCCCAGATACTTAGAGGCTGAGGTAAGAGAATCATGACACTCTATTATCATGTCTAGAGACACAAACACACACACACACACACAGATACACACAAAATGAAAAAGAAAAATTATTTTGATATGTTTCCTGAACTGAATCTTACTCTGTTAGAATGAACATTACTTGGGACCAGCAACTGGTATAATGGTTACATCACTGGACTGTCATATAGTCTACCATGGTTTGAGTCCTGGACCTGGGGGCCTAAAACTCATGCTGGGCATGTGTACACTGTAGGGCCAAAATCTCAAGAAGATAATGAAGAAGGGATTGCAGTATGGCTAAACCCCCTTGGGGGATGATTTCTCGCTTTCTGACTCTTTGTCTCTGTCTCTCCAGTGAGCAAATGTACCCTATAGCAAGTCTCTCTCTCTCAAAAATAAATTTAAAAAAGAATGAACATTACTTAATCAAAATGTATATTCTAAAAAAAAATGGGTGTTTCTTAATGTTTATCTCTTTCTTCCATGGAGGGAGCATCCCCAACAAAGTCTTCATCACATTACAATCCTTCCCCAGCCTTAGCCAAATTGGATCATGGGCATGAATGCACATGACCAGCATGCTCTGGAAGTCCTTGGGACCTTAATCCAGAACCTTCTCATGTGAGTCCAGCATCCAGCATCACAGCATGTGTACCACCACTGCAGCACACTGAATTTGATTTAATCGTGTATTCTTCAAGATTATTGCAGCCAACAAAATTCTGATTACCATATCTTGTTTGGATGTATTGTTGCAAAATATAATAATTGCCTTTGATTTTGATATGTTAAAAATAGTTTCTAATTCAGTAGATGAATAACAAAAGTATTAAAATTACAGAAAGTATTTTTAGGTTAGGTATAAAGAAAGGCATCATGAGGAAAAAGCTAATCTACAGAAGATAGGTATTTCCTTATGTGGTGGTCTGATTTGTGCCTTGCCCCCAAAAATCATATTAGGAAGTATTAACTCTTAATAACTCAGAATGTAAGTTTATTTGAATATAGAGTCTTTAATGAGGTAATTAAATAAAAATTAGGTCATTAGAGTATATTCTAAGACCATGTAATTTATAAGAGATTAGGGACGAGGTCTTTAGTGACAGTGGTTATACTTGTTGCATAGAGTTAGATTCCACGTGACCATCTGCAGTTCAAAGTCTGGCTCCAGTAGATTGAAAAACATGTCAGATACATTTACATCTTACCCAGAATCCTAATGGTATGGAAAAGTGAAGGAAAAGGATTGTGGCATGATCATGCACCATTGGGGAGTGTGCACACGGTTCTTCTCTCTCTGTCACAATACCACATGCACAAGTCCATGCACATGCATGAACATACATCTTTGACAATTAAAAAAGAAAAAAATATAGAAGTATTAGGACACAAGAACATACACAGAAAAGATCATCTGAATACAGAAAAAAGGACCAAGTTCTACAAGTCAAGGAGAAAGGCCTCAGAGAAACCAATCAAGATAACGTAGG
>NW_006160160.1:408909-433888 GCF_000334495.1 Tupaia belangeri chinensis
GGGAGGGGGGGGGGGGGTAGGTGAAGAGAAGAGGATAGAGAAAGATAGCAAGAGAACAATAGAGAGGCAGGACGTTAGTGAGAAGCAGATATGGTTTATTACCTGTTAATGATGACATGTATAGCATTCTCAATTGGATTGGTCTGAGAAGTATTTCATGATGGGTAAAGTCTTTTTACAAGCAAAATGAGAAATAGTGATTGACTGTCTTAAAAAATAATTAGAATAATAATAATAATGACTGGGAAAAACATAGAAAAAATATTGAATGTTGAAGCGGGAAGATTAATGTCTCTGTATTGACTGACATGCATGGCATTCCCTTTTGAAAAAGCAATGTAATACACTGTAAAGTTACATGTAATCCAATGTAATATAAAGAAGATTATGATGATAATAAAAATAAAAAATAAAAAAAAAAGAAAATCATGGTGTGTGTGTCCAAATCCAAGGGGAAAATGGAGGAAAAGAAATGGTGGCATGGTCAACCTCCATCGGGATGTGGGGGTGGTGATTTCTCACCTTCTGTCTCTGTTTCTCTGTCTCTCTCTGTCTCCTCTCTTGCAAGAGCATGTGTCCTATGCGGGGATGGGGAGGAGGGATAACGACAACTTGATTTCTGACTTTTAGCCACCAGAACTGTAAAAAAGTTAACTCTGTCATTTAAGCCACCCAGTCTGTTTACTTTATTATGAGAACCTTAGTAAACCATTTTAAAATGAAATGTATAGCTCATCAGGTTTTCTGGAATTTTTTTGTTGATTGAAGATAGTGTTTTACATTAGAATAAATATCAGTTATATAAAAAAATCAAGGTAGCACAGGAAACCCTAGTGAATTATCAGTAGCATTAATTTTTATACTAATTTGATTTTTAATGTTGTTGTTTTAAATTATTTGTGTATTTTAACTAAATGAAAATCATTAACAACTGTACCCAACACATAGGTCATGATAATAAATCTTCTATTGTGCTGAAATTGCCAAGACACAATACTGGAAATACATAAATTTACGAATTAAGGAATTTCAATATTTTTACCACACTTTGTTAGAAAAGGAAAACAAAAAGATATCCTCCCTTCTTCTTCTTCTTCTTCTTCTTCTTCTTCCTCTTCTTTCTCTTCTTCTTCTTTTTGGAGAAGCTTTTCACTATAGAGCATGTACGCTCACCAGACAGAGAGAGACAGAGAGACGAAAGCGAGAAATCACCCCCCAGGGGGGATGGCCATGCCACAATCCCTTCTCCTCCATTCTCCTCTCGGGATCTTGGGCACACACGCACACGTGCCCGGCGTGAGTTTTAAGCCACCGGGTCCGGGATGCGAACCGCAGTCGACTACGTGGGAGTCCAGCAACATAGCCATTACACTAACTGCTGGTCCCCCTTCTTTTATCATTTGCTAGAGTACATTTGTACTTGCTGGAGAGACAGAGAGAAAGAGAGGGAGAAAGTGAGAAGGCATGCTCCATGAGGGATTGGCCACACCAAGCCACATTCTCTCTCCTTCATTTCTCCTTTCTTGATTTTGCACACTGTGTACACACCTGGCGTGTTTTCCAAGCCACCAGGTCTGGACTAGAACTGCACAATCAGCCTATAGAATCCAGCCACCTTAACTATGTCACCAGTTGACCCAAGGACATTCATCTTTTGTGTAAGATTTCTGTTGTTTCTCTACCACTTTTGTCTTTTTTATCGTTTAAATTGGCATCAATCTTCTTTTCCCTCTCCAAATGGCCATAATAAGCTCACCCTGTCCAATTATCCCTAGGTAGTTAGTTTTCCACACATTTTCCCAATACTGCTAAGACAATTATTTTTCATTTCTCAAACCAGTAATTTAGAAGAAAAGAATATGTGAAGTGGAGGGTATGGAAACATAAGTGAGCATCCTTGGCTTCTAGAATTCGCTTTTTTCTATAACTGTTCTCTCGAATTTATGTCCTTTAGGGGAAAAAAAAAATAACTCATTAAACCTGTTCCTATGATTTACTTCCTTAGGGAGACAAAAGATAATCACAGTTTTGAAATTATGGCTTATATCTTGAAAACTATAATAGTAATTCAAGAAAAATGTCTGTAACTAATTCTGAAGATAACAACTACAAGCCCATATAGTTGCTTATATTTTCTTACAGAATATAAGGCAAAGATCTTGTCTTTTTTTATCTTTTCTTAACTGAGTCTAACACAGTAGATTGCACATTGTAATTGCCCAATAAATATTTGCAGAATTAAATTGAAATTTTTATCACTTTAAATAGCTCTTTCTGACATGCTCTGTCCAGTGGTAAGTTTAATAAACTGAACATTATCTGAAATGTAAATGTTTGACATGGTGTTTCAAAACCTTAAAATAGATTTGACATATTCAGATATTCTTTCTCAACTTGTGTTAACAGCGTTAAAACCTTTCTATAAACAATTCATTGTTCAGCCTTTAAGACAGAGTATGTTAATTACTGAATACATCTGAAACGTGAATACCCTAGTACAGTATTAAACTGGTTCACAGAATGGTCAAGCAGTTAGTTGTTATTATGCTGTCAAGAAAAATATAATAATTATATTCTTTTAAAAAGCACATAGAAGGTTAATGGATCTTATGTTTTTAATTTGGAGTGTTCAGAGTTCAAATTGCACTGCAAAAACTACTCAAAGAAAAGGTGATGGTGTGGCTGTTCAGACATAAATAGAGGTATCCAATAGCGATAAATTAGCAAGTTGTGTTAATCTGTCCCTGTAGATTTATTTTGATTTTCCTTATTGAACAAACTTCTAAAGTTTACTAAGTGAGGTATATATATATTTACCGACATCTTTATCAATCTTGTTTTTTAGGGAGTTATTTTGCTAGAGGGCACGTGCACTTGCTAGAGAGAGAGAAACAGAGAAACAGAAAGCAAGAAATCACTCCCCAGAAGGGATGGCCAGACCGCAATCCCTTTCCCTCTTTTCTTCTTTCGGAATTTTGGGCCCACATGCACACTTGCCCAATGTGAATTTTAAACCACCAGGTTCAGGACTCAAACCGTGGTCAACTAAGGGAGAGTCCAGTGACGTAACCATTATGCCATCTGCCGCTCCTCATCTTTATCAACCTTAAATAGACAAAGGAAATATTTGGATATGTCTCTTTTGAATTTCTATATCTTTTCTTTTTTTCTTTCCTTTTCTTTTCTTTCTTTCTTTTCTTTCTTTCTTTCTTTCTTTCTTTCTTTCTTTCTTTCTTTCTTTCTTTCTTTTTTTTTTTTTTAAGGAAGAAAGCTACCCTGCCTTATTTATCCTTTCCCATGAGCTAAATAATGAGATACAGGAAATGACAATAATTTTTGTCTAGCCCAATAATGATTCTGAAATAGTAGGGCTTAATATTCTCATCAAATCACCTAAAGGGCTTTTTTATTCTAATTAAACTAAGACTTTTCTACCCATTCTCTATGCTAACAGGCAAAAAAAAAAAAAAAAAATTAAACATAGTCATGTGTTTTAAACTCAATCTTATCTCAAAGATTTCCAGTACCTAAGACATAGCATTTCTTTGGAACTTCCTTCTCTTTTAATGCCTGCTTCACCTTCCTTTCCTCCCAACAAACTTCCTGTTTTTAAGGATTTCACTTTTGGCTTGATATGGAACAAACCCTAATTCTTCATTATTCCCTGCCTAGTCCATTCACAGCTCCGCCTTGACAATAAGCCTCTCTGTGTTACTTAGTGTAAATTCTCAATAGATACAGCCTGATGAGCCTGTCTGCTTACCTGTCATAGGTTATCAGAATGCTGTAGGTCTTTTGCATCATGGGTAGATCCTTGCTTAGAGAGAGGTTCATGTGGTACGTGGACTGCCTCTTGCAGGGTACATGACAAAGACCACCTCTACCACAACTGAAGCATACTGTGTTCAGTCAGCAAACTGAGTGAGTATTTTATACAATATTCTCTGTGAGAAAATGTGTAAACAAAGGGTAAGCATGAAAGGTCTGTACTATGAGGTGAGTTTGAATGGGAAGACTTAATATATCTGTAAAAATACAGATCAAGAGGTTAGCAGATCATGTGGTAGTTAAGATGCAGAACTCCCACCTGGGCAATTGTGGTTTGAGTCCCGAATTCGGCAGCTTGCTTTCTCTCTCTCTCTGGTCAAATTGAATAATAATAATAGTAATAATCACAATTAAATAAATAATTATATAAAAACACATATCATTATAGAAAATGCTATATGCACATTATGTATAATTATACATAACTATGATATGGAGTCATCAGAAAAGTCATGATATATTTTTCTGTTTTTCTATGCAAAAATGCATCATAATTTTTCTTTTTTTAATTTAATTTATCATAATTTTTATGTTACATTTAATCACATGTATCTTTACAGTGTATTACATTTCTTTTTCCAGCATTAGTACCATGCATATCTGTCAAGAGAGGCCTTACTGTCCACCTCGTTATCATCATCAAATAGCTTTTTATCATTTTTTCCAGATTATTATTATTATTATTTTTAAAATATTTAATCACTATATATCATTTGGCTTATAAAGAGAATTTACCCAACATGAAAAACTTCTCAGACCAGTCCAGTTGAGAATACTATGACTGCTATCTTCAACAGGTAATAAACCATTTCTGTGTCCCACTAATGCCATGCCTATTTGTTCTCTCGCTATCTTTCTCTATACTCTTTCAAAAAAAAACTTATTCTCCTGCATCATGACTTTTCTGATGACCCAATATAATACAAATACATAATATATACATCAAATTATATGTGTTCAGAAAGCAATGTCATGTGAACAATCTGTGGTCAAAGAAGACGTATTGAGCAGATATGATGCAAGTTTTAACTAATTAGTTAGAAGTTGTTGAACTACTTTAATTCATTGCTTGATGGAACAAAGGCTCTGACCTGTCTTTAAAAATGCATACCATCATTGGGAACCAGCAGTTAGCATAATGGCTATGTTGCTGGACTCCCAAATAGTCGACCGCGGTTCGTGTCCAGGACCCGGTGGCTTCAAACTCACGCTGGGCGCGTGTGCGTGCATGCCCAAGATCCTGAGAGGAGAATGGAGGAGAAGGGATTGCGACGTGACCATCCCCCCCTCGGGGAGGTGATTTCTCACTTTCTGTCTCTATGTCTCTCTGTCTGTCTGGAGAGTGCACATGCCCTATAGCGAAAAATCTCTAAAAAAAAATGCATACCATCATTATAATACTTTTGTTTGTATGTCTCATATGACAAAAATTTTCATGAATTTTTCACTTCAGTATAATTTAATTTCTACTTGCATTTTCCCCCCTTTTCTATCAACATCACTTACTCTTTTGTTTTGCTTTGTTTTTGTCTTCATCACAGGAGGTGTACACTTACTGGAAAGACACAGAGAGGGAAAGTGAGAAATCATCGCCCAGAGGGGGGAAGTGCAATCCCTTCTCCATTCACCACTCAGGATTTGGGGAACATATGCACATACACCCAGCATGATTTTCAAACCTCGGTGGCCAGGGCCAAAGAGCAGTCAGCCACGTGGGACTCCAGCATCATAGCCACCATGCCACCTGCTGGCTTCTCATTTACTCTTTAATAAGGAATCAATTTTGTGCTTCTTTTTAGATCCCATGGGAACCAGCACTATGCCAAGAATAGCATATGTACCTATAATCAATACTGAAGGGTTTTCTGACTTGTTAAATTCACCCCAGATACAAAAAAGCCCTGAAAGTATGTAAAACTTAAAAACATTTTTTCGTCCATTGTCATGCTTTGTTTACCTATATAATTCATATAAAACACTAACATGCAAGTTTAAGTACCTATAAGGAATCTAATACCCCATAGGGAATAAGCCTAGTAGTTTTCTCTGCCAGTTATGTGAACTAAGCAATAGTGCATTTCCTGCCACCTCAGCCTCATTTGTTGCAAAAGCACTCAACAGAGGAAATGTCCTCAGATCGTAAATGTAAAGCATTTTACTTAAATATGAGTGTCACTTAATTTTTCTAATGACAAGTCACATTGGAAGGATGAGCAGCAACAACATGCACATTTTCTAGCTTGAGAGAAGCTTTTTCCTATGCTACCAATTTTATACACTAGATTTGATTAATAAAGCCATCTTTTTCATTTGTTTCTGGATTCCACAATTTTAAAAGGACATAAAGTATATATAGATGCTTTTGTTATTCCTACAACGTTGCCAATTTAGTGATATCATTGTTTATTTAGCTCTGAAAATTACTTTTTCCTTAGAATAAATATTGAAATATAAAATGCTGATGTCACTGTATAGGGAAAAATGAGGCACAGCATATCTGGGAAGAAGTCCAAAGTACTTCAAAGTGACTTTTGTGCCAAGCAGAGGCTTTTTACCTGAAGCCATCAGCTTCTGGAGAAGGAAAAAAAAATCACCTTTGAAGATAATTCAGGTGCATTATGAATTGATTAAACGGCTATGTGTACAGTTGAATATGCCACTGTGGTTTTGTCATCACCAAAATAAATAAATAAACAAATCATTGTGCCCCTCCCGGGATGGGCAGGGATTCAGGGCATCTTGTGGATGATTTGCAAATTCTCACAGAGCATGCCCAGTCCTTCCTGGTAGCTGGGAGCACACCAAAACAGGAGCATAAAAATTAAGGCAAGAGGATTTAAAATTAGAAAGTCTTGATTGTTAGTCAATTTGAGAGAATTAACTGGCAAAGGTTAAGAAATGAAATTATGGGCTGAAAGTTAATCATCTTTAAATTAAGACCAGCAGAGTAAAGACCAGGCGACAGCTATCACTGGCATTGCATATTTAATTTGATTATACAAAAAAAAAGAAAAAGATTAAAGTGTGGCACAGATTTCAGACTGAAAGACAGGAATTACAGGAAAAAATAGATTCACTGTACCTGTGTACATACACACACACATACATACATACATACATACATAAATTGGATTGTGTGCACAACATATTAGGGAGTTTTAGCTTTTGTGTTTGTTTAGTTCTTCCCCATTTACATTACATTTTCTTTCAGAAAAGGTATTTTCCTTCATTTCACAAACCAAACATCTATTTTAACAATTCTAGCAAATTTCCCATTTTGAGGTCCTGCTGTCCCTTAGGAATCCTAGAGCTGTCTATAGTGGTCTCTGTGAATTTCCTGTGATAACTATCTTTCCTCCTGCAAGCTCTTTTGAGCATTTTAGCTCTCTAGTGAAAACTGAAATGCTCAGTAATTCTTGACTTCCAGATAGGATTAGGAATGTCTTTCAACATTGGCACCAAATCTTATAATTGTGCATTGGCAACTAAAACCTAATAAAGTCAAATCATGCCTTAAGGATTTGCTAAGTGAATTGAGCACTTACAAAAATTATGTAAAGTTATGTTTCCTAACCTTGCCACTAAAATTAGGTGCCCCTAGATAGATGCTGTTTTGGCAAATATCAAGTCTCAGGACATTGCTGAAAAGATTAATTAATTGTATTTATACAGGATAGGTCTTCTGAGAGTGGTGCATTCAATACCACTGAACGGTTTCAGCTTGAAGGACAGTGATTAACTTGCACAAAATATCAACCACAAATGGACTACACCAAGTTTCTGTGGCCAAAGGCAATTGGTAACATTTTACATGGAAAACTATAGAAAGAATCTGAGTCTGGGCAGAGATAGCAATAATGCAAAAATTGTGATCTGGAGTACAAAATCAAGAATGTAAACTAGAGTAAGCAAATTCGGTGCTAGCAAAATAAGAATTAAGACAGTATTGCTTGACAAATAGGTAAAGGGAAGACCTTCCCTATGAAGATAATGACTTATAAGAAATCTGTGTTGCCTAGGGAATGAGTCTGGAATAATGTTGGCAGCTTAAAACAAACGTACAGTATTCTGCTGAAGTGCTAAAAACTGAAGGGAAAACCAGGAGTGAATAAGATTTTATAAAATAATCCTTATGGGATCATCCAGATTAAAGAAATAAAGGCAGAGGAAAATTCTGCAGAGATAAGTAAGATTCTTTATAGGGGAGTGATGAAGATATATTGAATGAAGCCTCATTTATTACAAAGAAAGCAGGACTTGGGCATTAAAAAATAGAGTAATTCATCAAGGGACTGAATTTCAATTTAATAGATCTCAAAACTCAATTTAATAGATCTGGTGATGCAGCCAGACTAGGTCTTTATAAAACTACATTGCCAGGGTTCCTGAGTTTCTGCTTTAACAGAGAATAAGAAAAAATAAATAAATTTAAAAAATAAAATCTTTTAGCTATCCAAATCAACTAGAGAATGTATTACTTGTAAACATAAATGGACAATCAAGAAATACTAGCTATTTAAAGAAATCGAAAACTATAAAGGAAGTTCAACATGAAGCAATAAAACAACTGGATTTGATACCCACAACACAATCAGTGTCTATAAAAATGAAGCAATTAAAGGGGATGGCAGGTGGTATGATGGACTTCCATGTGGCCAACTGTGGTTCAAGTCTAGGACCCGGTGTCTTAACTTCTCACTTTCCCTCTGTCTCTCTGTCTCTTTGGTAAAATTGGAAAATAATAATAAATAAAGGTAAATAAAATAATTATTTAAAAAATGAAGCAATTAGAAACTCTTTCCATGGAAATTAATGAAAAGATACATAATTCACAAATGAGCTAAATAATATAATAGGAAAAAGATGAGAAAAGAATGTAAGTCTTGTTAAAAAAAAAATGCTGGGAGAGAAAATCCAGAAAATTTCACAGTAAGTACTTAGAATGATCGAGGACACAAACGGGAGTGCAATACCAGAACGTATTCAATGTTTCCGATTTGATTGATATCCAGTTTATTTCTAGTTTGTCTTTTTGTCTTATTTTTACCTTCACAAATTAATCTGTCATGAATATTCTTGAGGGAGCATTAATTACCTTGGTCCTTGCATTTCTATGCTCTAAAGAGAGATTTCCACTATTGCTAATATTAAAACAAATAAACAGAGCCAGCAGGTGGCATAGTGGTTAAGGTGCTGGACTGTCACATGTTTAACTGTGGTTCGAGTCCTAACACTGGCAGTTTATAACCCATGCTGGGTCCATGTAAATGTGTGTCCAAAATCCCAGCAGGAGACTGAGGGATTGTGGTGGGCCATCCCCCCGGGAGATGATTTTTCACTTTCTGTCTCCATTGTCTTTGTTTCTCTAAGAAGTGCATGAGCTCTGTAGCAAAAATCTCTCTCAAAAAAAATTTTTTTAATACTATTTTTTTCTCTAAAGGCCAATAATACTCCTTAATCTTCTGTGTGTTTGAATTGTTAAACACCTAAAATTCATTTTTAACACAGAAATGAAAGGGATAATTACAAAACAAATTAAGCCATCACTTTACTTAAAATATTCCTGTGGCTTTGAATTTCTTTTCAAAGTAAAATTCTATAAGTTTGTATGATTATGCTGCTGCTTACCTTTCATGTAATTTTCTTTTTATACATTTTTTATTTCATTTTCTTTTTTACATTCAATCACATTATTTAGCTTACAAAGTAAATATTTCAACATGAAGACACTTCTCGCTAGTCCAATTGATAAAACTATAAAATATCTTCAACAGAAAATACCTTTGTGCTTTTAATGCTTTGTCTCTCTATTTTTCTTCTAAATGTCCTTCCTCAGATCCTACTCCTTTGACACAATTTTCTACTACTCTCCTGGCACACATACCTTTCTGTACCTCTGGCTTTTCAATTATTTGCACAACCTTCCTGTTCAGGTTCTTTACTTTGGTTTCTTTCCCACTGCCTAAAAATTTTCCCCCAGGATTTTATCATAGCATGTTCCTTTGTTGATTCTCAGCACTAGTTTTACCTCCTCACGTGGTTCTTGACTTATTTTACTGATAATTATTCTTGCTTCCAAAATTGTTTTATGATAGCCCCTGATGAAATTATCTTACTTATAGATTTGTTGTTTGTAGCCTATATAAATTAGGAATTACATTTTGTTTAAAGTAATGGTGGCTGAAAATAATGGCTTAAATGTGACATAGGTTTATATTTCTCACATATAACAAGAAGTCCAGTCAAATTGACACATGATAATTGTTCATATTTGTAAGATAAAATGCATTTTTTTCTCTCAAAGTGTATTGACTAAATGGGGATACTTAGCATATATACCATCTGAGTCATTTGTTCTTACCTTATGATGTCAATATTTGAAATTCTCTGTTTTAGTTACTCTGAGATGTACAGTAAATGGCAGTACTATTATGATAGCCAAGATATGGAATTAACTCTGGCCAGCAGGTGGTGTGGAGGTTAATCCCCCATGGCTGGCAGAATGATTTGAGTCCTGGACACGGCGGCTTGAAAAAAGCTCCGGGCACATGTTTTTGTGTGCCCAAGATCCCAAGAGGAGAATAGAGGAGTATTGTGTGGTGGTCGTCACCCCTGGAAAGTAATTTCTCAACTTACTTCTCTCTTCATGTCTCCAGAGTGCACACACCCTATAGAAAACTCAGAGAAAATAGTGAATAAAATAAACATATGGAATTAACTTCAGTGTCCATCAACTAATAAATAAAGAAACTGTACTACATAAATGTGCCATATATATGTGTGCCACACACACACACACACACACATATACACCCACACACGCATATGCACATATACGTGATATCAGATTTTGGATTTCATTCTCAGGGTCAAAAAGTTTGATGCCGCATTTTGGGAAACATTTATATATGGGTAAAGAGGAAGGAGGAAAGGAGAAGAGTTTATAAGGACTCACTATCCAGCTGATCCAGTGCCTGTTGACAAGCTTTCTCAGAATTTCCACACATAGCATTTCCTTTTACACATTATTGATCAGGCCATAGTCACATTCCCACACCAAACAGGCTGAAAAATATTACGTTACAGCCAGGTGAATTTCTACTCTGAATACAAGCAAGGTTATATATTAAAGACTAGAAAGTAAATAAATACTGGAAGTCTCACTGTGATCTTTCTTTTTCCTAAGAGTTCACCTCTTTGGCTTTTCAAAAACCTATTTCCACTTGTTTTTTTTTTTTTTTCCTAAGCTTAATACCCACTCACCAGCACTACAAAAGAGATCATGTAATTTTTCTATCAACTTAGGGATTTAACTTTCCTAATTCAAAGTCAAGAGGAGACAAACGATGTTTAATCTTTCCCAACAACTTCAAATCTAAGGTCTGCTGGTCTTGCAATTGAAAAAATAATCTCTTGACATACACTATATGTCATATGTAATATGTAATGGATACTCAGGACTAAGTGTCCAGTTCAGAAAAGAGAAAACTTCTTAAGCAATGTTTTTTTATTTACTTAGGTAACATTTCAGCCCCTTGCCCTTACAGAATATATAGGTTGGTTAGTTTCCCTAGCAGCTTGCTAGGTTTGAGATGTTCCCTTCCACCCTGGATTTTATGTCTAGTAGATTCCTTTTCACTCATTGCTTTTGGTGCCTATGAGATGGGCAGAAAGAATATGGCCTTCTTAGAGTCTGCACAGCTTTAGCAGCAGATACCACAATCCTTCCCAGTCCACTGGCTCTCACATGGGCTCGGTGAGGTCCTCCATGCAAATATTTCCTGTGTGGTTTCTGTTGTGTCACTGCTGCGCCATCTCCTGATCCCTAGTAAAAGATTTTTCAAGATGAAATTTGGGTATTACAGGCATTTAAAAAAGATTTGAATATGCACAGATAGTCCGGAGTCAGGGTTTGGGTTCCTTGAGTAATACAGTCCTGTCAAAAACAGAAGGCCTCCAGTTTGTTTTCTTTTAGACAATTCCATAGTAAAAAAGTTACTATTACATAATTTCTAACTCTGAAGATAATAACAATTCCTTGCAGGCCTCTAGGCTCCCACTCTATCACTTTTCTCAGTTTATGATTACTACACTGAGGCCATATTAAATAATAAACCTGTGTATGAAAGCAACCTAGTTAAATTCTCTGTTCCAGTAGACTCATGGCCATTGTCAACAGGCTGATTGTATTTGTATGGCAGATACTAGGTTCACCTTTTTATGCCGTAACTTCCAGTCCATCTCAGTTTGCATGTATAAGCTAATGGATTTTTTTCCCATTTATATCTCTTATTTTGGAACTTGGAAATTGTATCTATTAACTAAACTATATTTCCTTCCATCTTTGCTTTCAGGTTAGTTCAATAAGTTTATTTTCTCTAATTAGATTTTGTTAAAAGTGACAAGATAGAGCCAACAATTACCAACGTTTGACTTTCCCTGTAATTTCTTTCATTGCTATACCATAGCTTTATATGTGAAAATAAAGGGTACAGTTGGATCAAATGTGTTGCCACTAGTTTACCAAATCAAGTAGTTGAGTTCTTATTAAAATTCATCCCCTTTTCCACTAGACTATGGCCATCTTATGGTCAACATAAGGGTGTTGATTCTAGTTTAACACTTCACATCTAGAACCATTAGAATACTGGCTGGTATTATCAAAGATAAATAGTGGAACCCACTGCAGAAATTTTAAACAGAGTGGAAAAACACCTCTCCTTGGGACCAACAGTTGGCATAATGCCTATGTCGCTGGACTCCCATGTAGTTGACCATGGTTCAAGTCCCGGACCCAGTGGCTTAAACTCACGCCAGGTGTGTGAGGGTGAGTGCCCAAGACACCGAGAGCAGAATGGAGGAGAGGAGATTGTGGTGTGGCCATCTCCCCTAGGGGGTGATTTCTCACTTTCTGTCTCTCTGTCTGTCTCTGTCTTTCTGTTGCAAAAACCTCAAAAAAAAAAAAAACAGAAATAAGGAAAGAAAAAACATCTCTCTACATCTCTCTTCAACTATATATACCTAAATGTGTATCCTGTATCTAGGTAAACAGCTATCGCAGATATTGGGAACTGAACAGAGCCTAGCCTGTCTTTTGGTCTAAGAATCAAAATAACACTACAGAATTAATCCACCCAACGAGCTGCTGCCAATCAGGAAAATGTGATTATAGTTGCAGGCTCATGGAATATTCTGACTCTGCTTTTACTGATCTTTGACGTTGAAGCAAATATTTTGTATCTTGCATTTTTCTCATTTTAATACAGTCACTAACCAAGTCTATTGTGGGTAAAATTTTTAGAGCTAAATGTGTCTTTTATCTAGAAGTGATAAAAGTTACATGAATAGATGAAATATAGATATATTGATGGATGAAAATATACCCAAATACATATATGTATAAATAGAGATATATACATACAATGAAAATACTTATAAACACTGCCAAGTATGAAATTACAAAGTATGAAATTGTGACCACTGAGTAGCTGTGAATGAAAAATTCTACTAAAGGGATGTTCTAAACGTAGCATAATATACATGCTGGAATATAAAGAAACTTACCTGTCACTGATTTATTCCCAATGGTTATGAGAATGTTCAGCACGAAGTATGCTCTGAATAAATATTTGCTGAATGAGTCCATGTGGTAGTGAGGAGTAATTATTTGCCTCCAATGTTCACTGTGTTATTCTTGTGGATCCTCTTCAATGGGAATAACTTGAGATTTGACTTGGGATTTTAAATGAGTTTTATTTATACAGATGTTGTACAATTGATAATTAATGAAAATAGAGGCTTAAACACATAAACAAGTTTATATGAATAAAACATTATTAACAATATGGCTATCTATGTCTACTATTATGTGCACACTGTAGGGTATAGAAATGTGTTTATTCACTTATTTATACTTATGGCTAAACTAATGAGGTCCTAATGAGACACTCTTATATAAGAGCAAGCTTAGGACAGTAAGTTATTTTGGCATTATATCTAGACATGGTTTGTAAGTCAATAAACACTAGTGTTTAATTTATTAGAATTATTATTAAATTCAATGCTCAAGCAAGGTCAGCATATTGTAAGTAATATTGTTAATAACTAAATAATTTGTATAAAGAGGAGTGCCATGGTCTATTTTGTATTGTTATAACAAAATACCTGAGGTAGGACTGTTTATTAAAAAATGAAATTTTAAAAAGTTGGCCTGCTTATGATTTTGTGGTTAAGGGACCTGAATCTGTCATGGCCAACTGAGATTTAAATCCTGGTCACATGGTTGGAAAAACACTCCAAGAATATATGCATATGTGCCCAGAATCCTGACTGGATGGAGAAATGGAGACCAAACTACAGCATAATTGTGCTCCATTAGGAGATGCCTTTACTCTCTCCCTCTCTGTCTCTTAGTCTCCCTTGAGAGTGCATGCTCTGGCAATCAGAAAAAAGATTTATTTCACAGTTCTAGAGACCAGAAAGTGAAAACTCCCCATCCATATTCATAGCTTCTGTTGAAGTCAGCATATTGTAAGTAATATTGTTAATAACTAAATAATTTGTATAAAGAGGAGTGCCATGGTCTATTTTGTATTGTTATAACAAAATACCTGAGGTAGGACTGTTTATTAAAAAATGAAATTTTAAAAAGTTGGCCTGCTTATGATTTTGTGGTTAAGGGACCTGAATCTGTCATGGCCAACTGAGATTTAAATCCTGGTCACATGGTTGGAAAAACACTCCAAGAATATATGCATATGTGCCCAGAATCCTGACTGGATGGAGAAATGGAGACCAAACTACAGCATAATTGTGCTCCATTAGGAGATGCCTTTACTCTCTCCCTCTCTGTCTCTTAGTCTCCCTTGAGAGTGCATGCTCTGGCAATCAGAAAAAAGATTTATTTCACAGTTCTAGAGACCAGAAAGTGAAAACTCACCATCCATATTCATAGCTTCTGTTGAAGGCCTCATCCTACTTTCACATTGTGGAGGAAACTGAGAGGTGAGCAAGTGTGCAGAGAACACACTGGCATCTGGGTGTATTTTATATCAATCTTATCTTGAGATTATCAATCTGGTCCCACCAAAGAGAGAATTCACTTTTTTCTGTAAGATGATATTAATCTGCATATAAAGAATCCACCCTTCAGGGCTAGCAGGTGGTACAGTGGTTAAAGCCCTGGACTCCCACATGGTTGATGGCTATTTAAGACCTAGATCTGGTAGACTGTAACTCACACTGGGCCAGTGTGTGTGCATGCCCAAAATCCTGAGGGGAGGATGGAAGAGAAGGTACTGCTGTATGTTCATCCCTGCTGGGGGGTGACTTCTTGTTTTTTGTCTCTCTGGTATGTGCACACACACTATAACCAAAAATCTCTCCAAAAAAATAAAATCTACCTCCATTCCCCAGTCCCCTTCTACTAGGCCCCACCTCTCAATACTACCATATTAGGAAATCAAACTTCAATTTCAATGAGTTTTGGGGAACATGCTTAAACTGTAACAAGTAAATAATCAATTGAAACTAAAATATTTTTATTTTTTAAATTTATTTTCAGTTTAATTTGATGTGCTCTAAATGATTTTGCCTTACATTCTGCACAGGACTTTGTTTTGGATAACAACATTTTTTTTTCTCCTTCCAAAAGTAAAGAAGATATTTGTTTTATGGAGAATGAGTTAAAACACTAAGAAAGCAAATGCATTGTTGAGATTATGAAATATAGAGCAATGAAGTATAATCTGTTCTGTATCTTTCTCATATTAAATATCCTGCCTTCTTTAGCCAACAGGTGGCCTGGAACTTGAGGTGCTATATTCTACGTGGCCAACTGAATGGTTTGAGTCCTGGACTTGGTGACTTGAAAAACATGCCAGGTGTTTGTGCAAGCTCATGCCAAAAATTCTGAGAGGAAGATGGAGAAGAGATTGTGGCATGGCCATACACCCTGGGGGTAATTTCTAACTTTTTTTTTTTTTTTTTTGTCTCTCTCTGGTAAGTTCATATGCTGTATGGAAAAATACTAAAAACAAAAACAAACAAAAAACAAATTTGCCTTCTTTTTTCTGTTACCTATTGTAGCAATGTAAAGCAAAGTTCTTTAAAACTGTAAGTGAATAGTTCAAATACAATGAAAAAACTATACTTATAATTTATAATTTATTTATAATTTCATTAAACAAGCTTAAAATTCTTAATATGCTTATTCAACAGAAAGAAGAAAATTAAATATATTAATTTCACATTTATTCTTTGACACATTTTCTTATCTTTAATGGATAAGTTTATGTTAAATAAAAATTCAATAATACCACAGGTCTCATTAAAAATAATGGAAAACCATCAACTAGTTTACCATTGACCACATAGAAAATTTTTTTTTCCCACAAGGATCCTGAAAGGTATAAAATTTACTCTAGGAGTGGAAGTCTTCTAATAGGCTGTCTTTCTAGCATTTTGGCACTTTCAAGTGTCTCAATAGAGAAAAGTAGTATTTTGAAATCATTTAACTTATAAATATCCATGATATTATTTAATAAAATGTTAGATAAAACAGAAGAATATTAATCAAAGAACAATGTAGAAAAAGAAAAAATAAATTATCAAGCATAGGAGTGACAAGAAATGTGAACTTGCTTAGACAAACAAAAATAATTTTTTCCAGGCAAAGAAACAATAAATTATCTAGAATTAAAATACTGCAAAGCATTTTCCACACAAATAAGGACTGAGGTATTTATGAAAATTAAACGCCGCAGCACATCAATTGTGTTAGCGGAGTATTGTCCTTATTGCATGTGTAGTTTGAGTACAGATTACAAACTTATGGCTGAGATTCTTCCAGTATGATTGAATGTTTCTTTTTTCTTTGCTCTGAATAAAACTGAACTGTGGATTCTCTACATAAAGTGGCATTTTGGGCTTTTCCTCTTCTTGTAAAGCCATTCCTGCTTAGTTGATTGTCCATTTAACTTTGGTGACCTTTTAAAAGTTGTTAGCGTAAATAAAGCAACTTGGAAAAAATTTTCTGAAATAGAAAAAAAAATACTCTAATTTTATTTAAACATACTATATAACACTAATACAGTTGCAATTGTTTTATAGATTTAATTTTTAAATTCTTCTATCTCAAAAAATGAACATTTTATGTTTTATAATATTATGCAATATTAAAATGATAAAAAAACAGAATTTTAATTAGTTTACTGCCACTGAAGTATGAGTTAAAATTTAAAGCAAATAGAGCCAACATTCTCTTTAAACTTCTCTTAATTATCCGTATCCCCTTCTAGCTTTTCTTCAGAAGTAGAATTCAATATGTTTGGATCAGATGTGTATGTATTCTACCTCTCATCATGCATATTATAGCATCAAACATCTACAGAAAGTAAGATTTGCTCCAGTTGTCAGAAACTTCCTTCTACGTTCTTAAACTTAGTATGATGTAGTCATACAGGAAATAGAGGTTAGACTGAATAATTCTTGTTTGTGTTGAAATAAAAAAAGTCAAAAGTATAGCAGTCTTAATTACGTGAAAAAATTAGACTTATTTGAATATGATGAATCACCATCTCTGTCTCAGTTTTTACATTTAGGATAAAATATAGAAATAATGAATTTGAAAAGAGTCATGATTAAAATGTACATCAGTTGGGCACTCTAATAAATAGAAGTGATTCCAGGTGCTAGGTTTTCAGTTTAGGTATTTTCACTATTGTCCTTTCTATTTTTTCTATATATTTATAAGAAAAGAATCATTTTATAGCTTTTTAAAATATTAAAATGATCACTTTTTGGTCATAAGAATTTCTACAAAATGTATACATTATATATGTTCATATATCATTGTAATCAAAATACTGTTTTATCTAAGCATCTCTGTTTCATAACTTATTGTTTGTTTCAACTTTATTATCATAAATAGTAGATAAATAAGCTTTAAAATCTTAGTGTTTTATAGACATAGGACTAAAGAATCACTCTTCATAAGAAATAGTAAAAAAATGAGAAACCAAAATGAATTAACTGAAAGAAATCATCTCCCAGGATATCATCTCAATGTTGACTTAAATAAGTCTATTTTAAAATATTATCTATTTTTAGTCATTACTATTGATTTTCATTGCTAGTGTTGATAGCGTCATCTATTCTCAAGTATTTAACTTTTTTTAGTCTCCTCAAATTTCTAAATGAGTAGTGTCATTTGACTAACTCTTCTTTACACCCTCATGGATTATAACATACTCCAGATACTTGTCTTGTCTTGTCTATTGTAACAAGCTTATTAACATATCTCCTGTCTCCTTTTGTTTTGTTTTTCTACTCATTTTTTCTTTCACAATAACATTTTTTTTTCCTTTGGAAAAGGGAGATAAAGTGAGAGAAGAAGAAAGAGGAAAAGGGAGGGAGTCAGGAATATATTTTTTGAGAGGTATTTTTGGAGCTGGCTGGTGAGTGGTGGTTGAGGACACTGGACTCCCATGTGGCTGACCATGGTTTGAGTCCCAGACATGGAAGCTATGTTTTTCACTTTCTCTCTCACTCTCTCTCTCACTCTGTCCCTCTTGGTCAAATTTAAATAAATAAAGTTAAATAAAATTATATTTATTTATTTATTTATTTTGCCTGGGGTGTGTGTGCTTGCTGGAGAAATAGAGAGAGAGAGAGAGAGAGAGAGAGGCAGTGAGAGGGAAAGTGAGAAATCACCCCTGAGCAAGGACAGTCATGCTGCAATCCTTTCTCCTCCCAGAATCATGGGTACACACACACTCTTGCCTGGTGTAATTTTAAAGCTACTGGGTCTATATTTGAACTGTGGTTGGCCATGTGGGTGTCCAGTGATATAACAGTAATGCCATCTGCTGTTCCCAGAAATAGATTCCCAGACAGGGTCTCACCATGTCACAATCTTCCCATCCCAGCTTCCCAACTAGTTAAGATTACACGTATATGTTTCTGGGCCCTTTATGTGCAGGTTAGTCTGAGAACCGAACCCAGATCTCTCATGTAGATTGCAGCCTCCCAGATACTGGGCACTGGCCCACATGCCTAGCATGTTTTTAGGCTGACCTGGCTGGGATTCAAATCTAAGTTTCCATGTAAGTCCCAGCTTCTCTTGAGCATTGCCTTACCTCTACATTATGAAGCTGGTCCCTAATTAGAGGCTTTGACTTCATATTTGAACTGTTTCTTTTCTTTTCTTTTTCTTTTCTTTTTTTTTTTTTTTTTTTTTTGAGAAGTTTTTGCTATAGGGCGCGTGCACTCACCAGACAGAGAGAGAGAGACATAGAGACAGAAAGCGAGAAATCACCCCCCAGGAGGGATGGTCACGCCACAGTCCCTTCTCCATTCTCCTCTCGGGATCTTGGGCACGCACACACACATGCCCGGCGTGAGTTCTAAGCCACCAGGTCTGGGACGTGAACCACCGTCGGCTATGTGGGAATCCAGCGACATAGCCATTACGTTAACTGCTGGTTCCCACTTCCTCATGTATTCTTAAGACATACAACTATTTTAATACAAAGTAGAACTGACAAATGAAGAATCAAAGTTAGCTGAATTGATCAACTTAATTGTATAGACTTCATTAGCTGATATAATGGAATTATCATCAAAAAGGAATTTTATCCTAAACATGAGGTAATTAAACTATACCATTAGTTCTATACATATATTCCTTGAAAATAAGTGAAGATGTTTGGCATTCCTTAACTACATAATAAACCAGTTTTCAGTGAATGGTAGGTGGTACCCCACAGGGTTGGTAGGTGGCATGGTGGTTAAGGCACTGGACTCCCACATGGCCAGTCATGGTTTGAGGCTCGAATCTTGTACCTTGTTTTCTCTCTCTCTCTAGTTAGCACATGTGCCCTATAGCAAATTGAAAATACTAATAATAATTTTTAAAATTACATAATTCATTAAAATTAAATAAATAAAAATGATGAGCCAAAGGGAAATGAGATGATATTCTGTGTAAGAAAAAGGATTTTTCTGTCAGCATAAGAAACTATGTCACATTAAAAGAACTCATATTCTCTCCTAGCTTACTATCAATGCATTTCATGTAATATTAAAAATGTTCCTTGTATACACAATGCTTTAAAAGTATTCACCATGGGGACCAGCAGTTAGTGTAATGGCTATGTCGCTGGACTCCCACGTAGTCGACCGCGGTTCGATTCCTGGACCCGGTGGCTTATACTTACGCAGGGCGCGTGTGCGTGCGTGTCCAAGATCCCAAGAGGAGAATGAAGGAGAAGGGATTGTGGCATGGCCATCCCCCTTGGGGGTGATTTTTTGCTTTCTGTCTCTCTGTCTCTCTCTCTCTGTCTGGTGAGTGCACGTGCAGTATAGCAAAAACCTCTCAAAAAATTATATATATATGATGGCTTCTATTATCCAATACCATAACCACTAGCCACATTTAGCCATTTAATTTAAAATAAAATTTAAAAATTAGCTCCTTAATCATATTAGCCAAACGTGGGATTCTGAGTAGTCACATATGGCTAATGGGTACAGGTATTAACGGACAAGATTATACAGCAGTTATCTCCTAGCAGACAGTTCTATTGAACAGAGCTGACCCCACATAAATGGGAATGTGGAGTGCAAACATTCTCTTCAGCATCTCTCTGCACCAATATAATTCATACCTAATTTGAAAAAACACCATCCTTTTTGGTAATCTCAAACAAACAAACAAAACCTTTTTTTTTTTTTTTGAAATGGGGAAAACAAAGTTAATGGTAACAATAACAACTAAAAACTTCCATGTGCAAGGAGAATCAGTTGTCTAGGTTCCTTTTTCCCCATTACTTACAAAGTCGGTAAGTAAATACTTATGCTCTTCCAGACACTTTTCAGAATGTTCTGCCAGACCCCCAGTGTTTTTCGTTTTTTTTTTTTTTTTTTTTTTAACTAAAGCTGTTATGACTGACTTGCTCATCACTCATAGAATTTCTTTGCTATGCTCTTCTCCTGTTTGCCATCAGTGTGCTTCTGCAGGAAGCAAGAATGAAAAGGCAGTTCTCATTTACTTCCCTTTTACCTTCCATGTGCTTCAAGGTCAGACACTGGTAAATATCACGAGGATGTCCTTGTGAAAAAAATGAGACAAATCAGAGTATCTTTGTAACAATTTGTGGTTTTAGTCATTTTACTTTTCCACCAAATGATACAGTTTTGATTTTGAAGCAGTTTTGGTATTGCTCGGTGTCAGTCCGTCAACTGTTACTTCTCAATACTGTCAGAATATGTTTAGTTACCACCCCTTCCTACCTCCTCCTAAATCTAATCTGTTGTGTCTAATCTGCCATAAAATGGAAATGAAATAAATCAACTTTGAAGATCAATAGTCCAACAAGAGAGCAGAATGAGAGCTCGAGGGTCTCACAGTTTCAGAGACTGTGACTCCCATTAAGTTGTTCTGATGCTGGGAACGCTCTCACCTGTACTACTGTCTTTCAGAGTGTATAAGATGATGCATATCTGACCTGGAGTCCAAACCATGCTTCATATTACATCATACCCAAGCAAGTATCTTAAAAAATAAAACTTTCTTAAAGTCAGCAAGTTGACTAAATCTTAGACATTTCAAAATTTACTCTAGAATCTCAAATGCTCATAATTACCAAAAAAAAGAAGGTCTGGCACGAATATCAGTAATATTCCTGTATCATATATAACTTACCTTTCACTTTCACATCCCTGATTGATCTGCAGTGAAACCTAATTATGTAAGTAAAACTGACATTTACAGATGAGCACACTCAACCTCAAAGAGGCTCCTTGCCCAAACACACACACTTCACTAGAGAATGAAATTTGAATTCCAAGTCAGATATTTGGTAGATAAGAACTTGCATTTTTTTTTTCTTTTACAATCTCAATGTGTTTCAAGATAAAATCCTAGGAACACAGTTTTTATTTTTAAAAAGGCATACACTTTATGTTAAGTGAATATTCTAGATAAGCAATTTGTCTCATCAGTGCCAAATGATTCATTTGGACTTTTTTTTTTTAAAGAAATTTTTCTGAAAGCACTGAGTACATTTCACTTCCTTCCGTAACAGAGGACACAGCACATAATGCAGTCGTTTTCTTGATGACTCATCACCATCATTATGTATCTCTATTCCTATTCTGTGCTCAAACACACAGCACATTGCTGCGTACGCCTGGGTGTTCTTGCATCCCTCAATGTCAGGCTGTCAGCTGTAACTTCCCATGCTGTCAGGATGCCTTTAACCACCACCTCTCACTACCTCCTCCCACTTCCTGTTTATTGCTTCTTATCTAACAGCAATTTCTAATCTGTACCAAGAGGAAAAACAGATAGCCCGAGTTCTTAATATTTGCAGGTTAAATTAAATACAGCTCAGAATGGAAGCTGGATGACCTGTGTTAATTTGAGGGACTCTGCAGTACCTTCGATCTTCAAATGCTT
Organism: Tupaia belangeri chinensis; assembly: GCF_000334495.1. Classification (NCBI taxonomy): domain Eukaryota; kingdom Metazoa; phylum Chordata; class Mammalia; order Scandentia; family Tupaiidae; genus Tupaia; species Tupaia belangeri. The sequence goes on from NW_006160160.1 coordinate 431,198, forward strand.
TATACACTTTCATGTGTTTCACGGTCTTCCAGTGGGTTTAGGATGATGTGATTCTGAGGTCTTATAGAGGTAATATAAAACACTCTTCTCATGCTATATATCCGTTGGTATACCACACACAATCTTTATAAGAATATTTTACATTTGTTATGTTGGTTATTAACTTGAACATTATAAGAGGAAGAATTTTGCTTAATCTACCAGTAAACTAGTTAAAAGACCATGATTTCATTAACCTCATCTCCTGAAATTTAAAGTGAATAAAATACCTCTCAGGAGTAATGTACTTATTCTGTAATTTAAATTATCTTACAGATGACTAAATTTTCTAAGTGAATCAACTCTTAAAAGCAAATGCACTTTAGGAATGACCTATGGGGCTTAACTCTAGCGTCAGAGGCAAAATTGACCTTCGGGCCCAGCCATGGTGGCACAGGCAGTAGACCATGATGCTGTAGGCCATGTGGGAAGGCTCCAGGTTCAGCTGCAAGGTCTGTCTGAACATGCTGGCACGCTCAGTGGCTCACTGGTTGTTCTGGCTGGCCACCAGCCTAGAGAAGGATTGTACCGTGAAGACTGTGTCATGGGTGCCTATCTCTCTCTCTCCTCTCTCTAATGTTTTGATTAATCACCACAATATATTGTCATCAAGCAATTTAAGTGCTTATATGGCTAGGTTAACTGAATCAATGTTGAAACAAATACTTACCAGTATCTTAAAGTTAGTCTGATTTCAGTGAAACTTTTCTCTCATTCCTTTAACATATTAGAGCCCAGCTTTGGTTAATTGTTGTTGCATCATGCATATGCTGGGCTCTTCTTTCTAGGAGCAGCATAACTGCACACTTTTGAAAAAATTGTAATAATATCAGGTCATCAACTTAAGTTCAAGTCATTAAAAATCTCACTGCAGCTGAGGAGAAAGTGGTAGTTTGAGTTCTAGTTACAGCAACTTGAAAGACATGGATGTATTTATGTGTCTGCCCCAAATCCTTACAAATTGGAGAAATGAAAGAAAAGGAATTGACCATGCACCATTGGGGGTGCTTTCTCCCTCTCCTTTTTTCTGTCTGTCCATCAGTCTGGTGAGCACATATGCCCTCTGCCAATTGGAAAAAAAAATGTATTGGGGCAGGATATATGAAGATACTACCCATGCCCCAAGTTCACATCCTTTAGGCGATATTTCTGCAATGACAGGACAGAAGCCTAGGGACAGAGATGTGTCCATTCTGTGGAAATGGCCCCAGACAACACAACTTTCTGGGAAGGCACAAATGTCTTTGCATACCTGGCCAGAAAGTACAAATGGGAATGCTTCAAAAAAAAGAAAAAAAAAAAATGCAGTACATTTTTTTTTTTTTTTTACTGTTCAATATTCTTTCTTCTTTTTAGCAGTTAGGGTCTCAAATTTACGTCTGATATTTGAAATTTTGCTTCGGAGTTTAAAACAGAGGTACGAGTTTTCTTCACCCATATTTTGTGATTCATTCAAAAGTCAATGCTTTTCATGGCTGTCAGGAAATGTTTCTCTCTTATACATTATATTTTACTTTCTGAGCTGCTATATTGTTTTTCTAAATTGTCATTTCTTTTCCATTCTGTAGGTAATGTTCCTTTTGGCCTGTTAATTTGTTATTCTTCAAAGTTTTAGAGCATAAAAGTAACTGGACGATGTTCAGATTGGGGATTAACTTTAGGGAAACAAATTTTAAATATTAAAGAAATGCTAAAATAAATATAACTGAATAGATTCCACAAGAACCTTTCCAAATATTTCTTCATTTATCAATGACTGATTGAACTTTTAATATTAAATATAACAAAAACATACAGGTAAATAAGTCTATATTTAGAGACAAATGTGACTTACCCTGATTTTTATTCTGATTTCTGATCAGAATGAGTTTTAGAGACATTATGTAAATTTTAATTTAAAAATAAAACAATACAAAGCCAATAAAGCCACTAAAACTGTCTAATTTACTGCCATTTAGTTTTTGTCTGGGAAGAATGTGCTTAGGTACTCAATCAGTTATTGAGTGTTTGTGGTGCACATTGAACTTTCTCAGGCATTTTGTACCATCGAACAAGAGGATGGGGGATAAAAAACAGACATTACGAGTTGTTAGATAAAACAAACTAGGAAATGTTAAGTCTTTAATGAAACTGACACGAATTTAACAGAATACAATAGAGGAAGAGAGTACTGCTATGCAGAATTGTGAGGGAAGATATCATGTGGCAGCATCTTTCTGATCTATTCCCCAAAAGGCAAAGGGGTATGAACACATATGTGTTGGATTAAAGCAGGCAAAATTCTGGGCTGAGTAAATAGCATGAAAAATGGTACAAAGACACGAAAGTTTATGGAAGCATAAAGAAACGATGGTAGGGTATGAATGGATGACTACAGGAATATAATGATATAACAGTTCCCTATTTCTCAAGCCAAAGGGCTTGGGGAGGATGTCACAATTAGCTAAAGTAGGGAACAAAGGAGGGGAACACGTTTCAGAAGGAGGGGAAGGACTCACACCTCCTAAGCTGAATAAGGTGAAATTTTCACTTTCCTTTCAGTCTCAGTCAGTTTATGCACGTATGCATGACGATGTGGCTATGTCTACAATGTGCATTTATGATGAATGCCATTGTTTTCATCTTCTAAAACAGCAAATGAAATAGTCAAAA
>NW_006160160.1:434162-448521 GCF_000334495.1 Tupaia belangeri chinensis
TCTTTCCCTTTGGTGTCTGAATAGAACATTATAATCTTTTATTGAGAATATTAAACTTTTTACTCTTTTTACTCATATTCTAATCATCTTTTGTCAACCAGTGTGCAAAAACAGAACCTGATATGAAGAGCTAACCATCTTTTGCACAATATGTGTGTGAAATTCTGCCATTTCATTATCACTTACATTATCATTAAATACAAAAAGATCATGCTACTTACCATTTTTTTTAAAAAATTGAATATTGTAAATTAAAAGTAGGTAAATAAAAGTCTTTTGTTGAAAGTGCTGCTTTTAAAATTTTTCCCACTCCTTCCTTGCTCACAATTTATTCCTATGAGAGGTCTGATGTTAGTTGAATGCCTCTCTAAGTTTGGAAAGTTTTCTATCTCTGTCTCTCTGACAAGTGCATACATCATATAGCAATAAAAATCTCTCTAAAGAAATTAAACAAATAAATATATGCAATTATAGGGTAATTCTTTAGAATATAAACATGAGATGGGTATATGGTTAGAAACTTCTTTTTAAAGAATGAGTTTTCTGGAGAGGTGAGACAGACCATTTTTCTCTTTATTATTTAATTCACTAGTGATTTAAATGGAACAATCCTTTGAATCATGCTTCCTGTTATTATTGTTGTTATTAGTGTAACAGGAATTACTAAGAATCAGACAAAAACAGGGATATTTGAGTTCCACAGTCCCAGGCATGGTTGCACAGAGATAAAGTGATGCTGGAGTCAGATGGGAGGTCTGGGCTCAGTTCTTACCAACCTAAACAGGCTGAGTTCAGTGGCAGGAAACTATGATCTCACTTAACTAGGAGGCAAAAAGCAGAAGAATAGAATGATAACAAGATTACACCCTGTCAAAAATGTCTATGTGGGCCAGTTTTGAGGCATCGCAATGTGCACTGCTAAGAGAAGCCAAATCCCACAGGGTGAACCCAGTTTGAGTCCCTAGCCTGGTCATCCTGCAATACAGTAGGCATGTGTGTGAGTGCCCAGGATCCACTGGGCTGGCAGACTAAGAGAAGGGGGTTTGGCACTACTGGTTCCTGTGGGGCTCCTTCTCTCTGTCACTGTCATTGTCAATCTCATGGACATGCACACACACTCTATCATGAAAAAAGAAAAAAAAATACTTAACCTCTCTCTCATTCATTAAAGAAAAAGAAAAGAAAGGAAACACATGAATTTCACCAAGAAAAATTAGACCCCACCCAATAGATACTGAATGTTGTTGCACTCCGCAGCAGAAATGGAAAGTTGAAGTTGTCTCTATCATGAAAAAAGAAAAAAAAAATACTTAACCTCTCTCTCATTCATTAAAGAAAAAGAAAAGAAAGGAAACACATGAATTTCACCAAGAAAAATTAGACCCCACCCAATAGATACTGAATGTTGCACTCCGCAGCAGAAATGGAAAGGTGAAGTTGTAATACTAAGGAGGACAAATAAAGACTCCAGAGATTGTATGGGACAGGAATGGATAGTAAGATGGGTAGTAGGGCCTCAGAAAAAAAAAATTAAAAATAATAAATAAAATAAATAAAAACCCAAACTCTTGTCAGATACTACATTGTAAAGTTCTCTGTTGCAAATGATCCTTGCGGTAATATCTTTGATTTGATTACCATGTACTGTATGCATACCTTGAAAAACATACTGTGTGCTATATCAGTGTACAATGATTGAATGTAAATAAAAAGATCATGATGAATGAAAAGTAAACATAAATAAGAGCCCCAAACATGGAGAAACATCTAAAACAGGATGAGAAAAAGTAGCTGACGTGGAATTGACTTAAATTCTTCCAACCTCACTGTATGTGAAGTGTGCAAATTTGAGAGAATATGTAAACATTTCCGTATTTTATTGCCTTATATATTAAATGGGATAATAATATCTATATCATAATATGATTTTGAAAGCAGAGATAATACGTGTAAAACATTTGCTTTTAGTACATAAATCAAGAGCTAATTTTTAGCCCCTGATCCTAGAGTGACAGAAAATCAATGCTTTAATCTCATGAATGTTTTGAGCAATAATCATTAAGATGGAAAAGCAAGGCAAACAAAAAAGTGGCTACTTTAGAACTAATGTGGACAATACTTCTAAAACTTCCTTTCTACAGATGCCTTTCATTATTAATGTCTTTTTGCCTACTTAAAAATAGATAATCTATTATTTATGTCAACAATTTGGTTCCACTTTCCAAAAAGTGCTAACTCTGCTGCCCAAAAGTTTAGTCAGGTAGGTCTGATTAAGATTACTTCTGTTTTCCTAAACATATCATGTCATTTCTTGACTAAAGGTATTTATTCAAGTTATTTGTAATTTGGAATGCATACTCTTATCACTATCTTCACTTATATTTCCAAGACAAAAATGTGACTACTACTAAAGATGACTTTCTGAATATTTCTGTCTACATTTTTACCTGGTCTGAAACTCTAAAGCATTCATTATATTAGTCTTTTTCTAGTAACTATGTAGGTAGTTTCCATTCAAATGTTTTCTTACATTACTGATGAATTCATCTTAAACAATTCATCTATACCAATTTTCTCTTTACTGGTTCAAAGGTCAGTTTAACAAATCCCAACTAACAGGTGACTTTAGGCAAATTATTCCATATTGGGCAAATTACTTATAACTATATATCAAAATTTATAAATTAAAAAACTGAGACCCAGAAAACTAAATGACTCACTCAAGGTCATGCAGTTGTTATACTTGGATTCAAGTCATACCTCTGTCTAAATATATTTGACTAAATTTATACATTTCTAATCCATTGATTTTTAATAAAAGTTAGAGGAAATTTTGAAAGTGAGTATTTCCATTTAAATAATCTAGTCCTTGGAAATTTATTGAAAACAAAGCATTTGCATGCATAATCACACTATGAGAAACTTCTCAAAGCATGTGATGACTGGTCAGAAATATTGCACATGAAGAATTGCTTTCCAGTCATATAGCGTAGGAGAGAACAAACCATTTGAGGTGCATGAGCATACTGAAAAAAGTAGCATGCATCATTTTGCTTATGGATATGTGGAAAGGAATTGGGGATATGAGAAAACAGTATAGTATTAACTTTTTCAATATAAATAAAGGAAGAGTTTATCTCTATATATTTCATTATATTGAGGAAAGTACACACCCCTTAATCTATTCAGTGTGGAAGCTACTAGCCTTGAGCACTTGAAATATAGTGAGTCTGAACTGAGATATATATTTACATGTCATACAAGAAACACTAAAAATACATGCAAAATGACTTATTAGTAATTTTTAAAATATTGGTTATATGTAAGAATGATAATAGTTTGGATATTTTGAATTAAATAAAATATTAGGTTGTTTGAAAAGTCATGACATAATTTTCCTAAGTGTTTCTATGCAAAAATATGTCATGACTTTTCCTACAATACATTAGTAAAATTCATTTCATCTTTTCATATATTTTTACTTTTTAAAGAAAAGACATGGTCTCCTTATTTTAAATAATCTTGTCCCAGCATCCCGAGTCACTGGGACTACAGGTGCACACCATCACACTTGACTTTTAGGGTGGGCCAAGAATTGAACCTGGGTCTGCCCTGTGGCCTCAGTCTGTTGAGCAGGAGCCTCTACCAGTGAATGCTATTGCAGCTGGGTCTTTTATTTATTTATTTTTTGGAAAGTATTGCCTTATAGATTTTTTAAAATTTCCATTTTTCCATCATAGACACATTTGTTGATTTTTTTCTGTCATAAGTGCTGCTATAATTAATAATTTGCAGCAATAGATTACAAATGTTTTTTAAAGTACTAACAAATACCTTTGAAGTCATTAGTTTAGAAATTATCTGAATAATCATTTTTATGTATTCCAAAAGAACTGCATTATTTCTAAAATATCTATGTTTATCATTATTATCTCTTGAGTATTATTCACATTGCTATTCGATGTTCAGAAAGATTGCTAAACAAGATTGTCCACAAGATTTGCACCTCCCGGGCCACATTGCAGAGGGTCAAGTGACAATTTGGTTGGTTTTGGCTGCTGGATTTTCAGATACAACTTCAACTTTGGTATGCAGAGGTCTTAAAAAAGGGTGATGGCACCAGGGGTTAGTAGGTGGCCTAGTGGTAAAGGCACTGGATTCTTGCATGGATTGTTGTGCTATGGGTACCGGACATGGAGGCTTGAAAATCAGGCTGAGCACATGTACATGCATATGCAAAGTCCCAAGAGGAAAATGGAGGAGAAGGGATTGCTGTGGGGCCATCCCCCTGGAGATAATTTTTCACTTTACCTCTCTCTGTGTCTGTCTCTCTCTTTGGCAAACACATGCACCCTATAGCAAAAACTACGAAAACAAAAGAAAACAAAAAAACAAAGGGTTGATTGTGTGAAATTTCCCCTGGAAGTGACAAGTATGTGACATACAGGAGCTTAAAACATAATTTCCTGAGTGAGTTTTCTACCTAAATAATAATAAATTAAATAATAATGAATTCCCACCAATAACCCACATTTAGCATTAGATTGCAAACGACCCACATTTAGCATTAGATTGCAAACTTGCAAAAGAAACCTATCAAAACTATGTTCCACAACTTGCAGTCAAACATATAAAATTATATTAAATATATAATATGTTTATACACACACATACACACACACACACACACATACAACCAGAGGGCAGGGTCATGCATCTGCCAAGAGAGACAGACGGACTCCCAGTGGGGAGTAGTCACCTCACAAACCTCCTCCTCCACTTTTCCATCCCATCAAGAAGAGAGACACAGTGTATACTTTGACCTGCCAGAGCCCAGACTTGAACTTTTCAGAAAAGTTGGATTCAACTCCTACAGTACAGTAAGGCCAGCCATGTAATCATTACGCCATCTGCTGGTCCCAAACCAATGTTTTTTGTTTGTTTGTTTGTTTTTAAATAAATGACTCAAGCCCTCTACAGAGAAAATGCTTTTAGATAAATATAGTAGGAAGGAAAAATAAGAACGTGTTTATTTTCTGAAGAGTTAAAGCGAAAAGGGTAACGGCTTGGGAGAAAAACCTAAAGAAAGCAAACAGCAATCTTCCAATTCTAGAGAGACAAGTGCTGCATGAGCAGGGAGCAAGGCAATGCATTAGATGTTTTTGAACAGTTGCCAAGCAGGAGTCAAAGGTAGGCTAGCTGTACATGGTTTCAAGACAGGTTTTTACTTCTTGCAGAGACTCTTTTAGCAAACAGTGTACCATATTTTTAAAATTATTTTTAAAAGTTTATATTGGAGTTTCTAATAATACGGTATTTACATTTTTTATTATTTTTTATTATATTACAGCATTGATTTTTTAAGTGGGGAAAATAAGATCACATTCTGTGGAAAACATGAACATAATCAAATTCAAGTCAAAAAGCAATCAGAAATTAAATTCGAGGTTGTAGAAATTTCAAGCATACCTTAACCAAATAATTTGCTTTACTTTGTTTTTATTCTTAAATTTTGTTGGTATTTTTTTCTGTATGTGGTATATATGATACAAATAATCGCTGGCTTATCAAGTATAAACATTAATCAATATGTATCCTATAAGAGCATTATTATAAAAACAGCATTGTGTCATTATGCAGTTTTTTATTTCAAAAATACATAAAACTGCGGGATGTATTAACAATGAATAAAATTTTCAACTTGAGTAAATGTAGACTATCGTGTACACACACAGACACATAGCTTTTTTCTGCAAACAAAAACAGATGTTTCAGTAGTGAGTACTATTTCATATATGATTGCTAAATGAAGAATGTTTTGTTACGTGATAATTGCTTTGGTTCATAGACCACATTTATGAAACCGTTCATATTGGGGCCACCAGGAAACAATTGAAAGTAAAGAACACTAGGACAAAATAGAAAATGGCCTTCTTTCCACATTCTTTCCTTTTTTAACATTTCCACCATTAACTATTTCTCCTGTAACTTCATTTAAGTTTGATTTTCTTTTCAAGGTTTACTTTATTTCCAAAGTTTTAATGTCTCGTATTTTTGCTCCATGCTGAACTTTGTTGGGCAGTTCCATTTTTCAATTACCTAATTTTGTAAAATTTCATGATGCTGTACCAGTGGGAGACAAGAAGTCAACGTAACTGCTAGCTTTGCTGCCTATGTGTAACCTGAATAATTGATGAGCAGTGACCAGTCATTGATGTACTTAGAATGGAGTGATGTCAGTAGCCACTGATCATGGAAGCCTGCTATCATTCACATAGTTGTTAATGGACTGATGAGTTAGCAGCCAAGGCTGTAATTTATGTAGTTTTCTAAAAGTTAATATGCTGCGATTTCTGAAATTTAAGTCAAGTATTTAGAGGGCTAGTGTTATATAATGAAATCATGAAATAAATTTACAACTATCTAAAGTAGTGAGGACTACCTGTGTTGCTTTGCAGCAGAATTTCCCTTGTCATCTGAAAAAAACATATTAATTATCTTACTTTTGCCTATGAAATTATCCGTTTAGAAGGCACAGGTTGGGGGCCAACAGGTGGTGTGATATAGTTAAAGTGATGAATTCCCACATGGTAGACCAAGGTTCAAGTCCCAGACCTGCCAGCTTGAAAATCACTCTGGGCATGTGTGTGAGAATGACCAAAATTCCAAGAGAAACTGGAGGATAAGGGATTGCAAGACAAACAACACTCCTAGGAGGTGATTTCTCACTTGCCTCTTTCTGTCTCTATTTGTCTCTCTCCAGCATGTGCACGTGCCATATGGCAAAAACCTTAATAATTTTTTAAAATAAGGATACTTAATTGAATTAGGAGGAAAACATAGCAGATAATACCAGCTAATGTCCCTCAAGTAAGAAAAAGCTTTGAATGAAGTGCTAAAGATCCTGAATAAGCATGAGATAGCACTGTAGTGTGGAGTATTTAGTTCAATCCATGTACTAATTTTATCATTCCATTTTCTTTCTTTTTATTATAAAGCAGTTATCTAAAGCTATTTTTCAGTAAATTACAATGAAAAGTATGAATGTCCCAAACTTAAATATATACACACACACACACATACACACACACACACACACCTATTGATGTGATTAATTATGACCACATACCATCTGAAGAAGTATATATGATGGCTAGTTCCATAGTTACAAAAGAGTCTTCAGAAAATTCATTGGGAGAAAACTACCTACGGATTTCAAAGATTTTTTGCACCAAAATAAACTAATATTTTCATTCCATTTTTCCTAGAACTTTTTGAGGCATCCTCATATTACTGGTATTATTATATTAGTTTTATTATTTGCCAATGTGTTTCCTATAAAAATATATTAAATAGGTTAAAATGCTCATGGATATTAATTAAAAGATTACATTTATATTATAAAAATAAGATTTGGTCTCAACTCAGAGGCAACTAACAAGCAGAGCTACATAGAACCTATGTGGATAAGCATTTCTTAACATTTCATGCTAATTATATACATGAGTTATGCAAACCCAAAGGACAATAGATGTAGAAGAGGGACAAAAGGGAATTTGATAGTCTATTTAGAGTATCAGATCTGTTATCAATGAGATATATTCAATAAATCACAAATTTCTGATGTTAATAAGAGTCAGTTTAATTACTCTTACTAGGATATGTTTTAAATCTTATCATTAGGTAAAACAGGTTTTTCTACGATTGACCAAGTTGATCAAATGAGTAATGCTATCACTAGCAACCCCTAATAATACTTCTAGAATGCTTAACAAGTACCTGTACCAATATAAGAACTTTATGTACAGAAAGTCATTGCTCTGTGCAAAAATCCCTAAAGAGCCAGTGTAATATTGGCAACAGCTGGTCAGTGAAGAGTCCTGAAGAGGAACCTAAGCAATTTAAAAGCAACAGAGCAAGTAAGTTGACAGAGACAAAACTTGAATTCAGGACTGTAGTTTCAAGTCTGGGCTCCTAAACTTGTGTCCATAAAGACATTCTAAATTTGTACCTCTCCCTTTACTGCTGGCATTTAAACTAGATCAATAACAAAGCTACATTTATGTCTAGTTCTGAATCTTCATGTCCTAAACTCCTTAGGACCACCAGCCGACTGCAACGGCTAGTGCTGAGTAGAACTGTGTTCTGTATAGATAAACACAAGAATAAAATATCTTAAAAAAATGCTGATATTGCTTAGAGAAAAGTGGAAATCAATGTGGTGAAAATGGACCATTGCTTTTGTAAATCATTGCTAGAGGTGTTTTCATTCGCTTTTTTACTTATTTTATTGGTTCTTAATCAGGTTTAAAGTGTTTGGGTTATATCAGAGATTTATAGTCAATCTCTATCACTCTTGAGTTGATTTTGTTTTGCATCTAGCAATTGGTTTGTGCTCAGCATCTTTGTTTTTGTTGTGTTTGTGTGAAAAATTTCCCCCTGCTGGGAGAATGGCCATGCCATAGTCTCTTTTCCATTCTCCTCTTGGGATTCTGGGCATGCAGGCACTCCTGACTGCATGATTTTGTTTGTTTGTTTGTTTGCTGGAGAGACACACAGAGAGGGAAAGTGTGAAAAATCACCTCCTGGGAGGGAGAACCATACCACAATCCCTTTTCTTCCATTCCCTTGGGATTTACGGCTTGCATGCACATATACCCAGTGTTATTTTCAAGCTACTAGGCCAGAGACTCAACCCATGATCAACCACGTGGGAGTCCAACACCTTAACCACCACACCACCTATTAGACCTATCAGGAGTGATTTTAAAGTCACATTGTCTGGGATTTCAACTAGGCAGTCGACCATGTGAGATCTAGCCAAGTTGGTCCCTGCGCTCAATTTCTTTTCCTTTCTTTCTTTTTTTAGAGGTTTTTGCTATAGGGTGCGTGCACTCGCCAGACAGACAAGAGAGAGACAGAGAGACAGAAAGCGAGAAGGCACCCCCTGGGGGAATAGCCATGCCACAATTCCTTCTCCTCCATTCTCCTCTCAGGATCTTTGGCACACACGCACATGCGCCTGGCGTGAATTTTAAGCCACCGGGTCCGGGACGCAAATCGCAGTCGACTATGTGGGAGTCCAGCGACATAGCCATTATGCTAATATGCTAATTGCTGTCCCTGTGCTCAATTTCTTAACATTGAGTCTTTCACACGTTCCTGTCCAAGTAAGGTTACCAGGTTTAGACAAACCAACCAATCAAAGGAAAAGCAGAATATTAAATGTTCACTTCATATAAACACAGAATTTTATTTTTGTACATTTGCCTCATGCTATATTTAGAGCATATGTATACTTAAGCAAATAAATATGTATTAAGCTCAAACTTAATTTTAACAGAGTGTCTTATATTTTACCTTGCAACTGTACTGTCCAATCCACCATAGATTTGATGGGGGTATCAAGAGAAATTCAGCCTGAATCAAAACATGGGGGAAAATGCCTTTCATTTATTTCAAACTTTATAATTTACTCCCCATGTACCCTTGGGTGATTTTACCAGTCTGACCCTTTGTCTCAATGGTATAAAGGGAATCATATAATGTACCCCACCTCTAAATCCCAGCAACTGAATGAAATAAACTAAAGTAATATTTAAAGGATAATTAAAATTTCATAACGAATGACACAAAAGTCTTATATTTTCATTTCCTCTCATACACAAATTAACTCTCAGTGAAGGTGACATGCTTATCTCTTATACATGTTATACTATTATTGACAGTGATTTTTAAGCATATGCTACATATTATATCCATGAACTCAGCAGTGGCTGGTGAGTAATAAATAAAGAGATTCGGGACCAGCAGTTAGCATAATGGCTATGTCGCTGGACTCCCACGTAATCGAACGCGGTTTACGTCCCAGACCCGGTGGCTTAAAACTCACGCTGGGCGCATTTGCGGGCGTGCCCAAGATTCCGAGAGGAGAATGGAGGAGAAGGGATTACAGCGTGGCCACCCCTCCCCACACACGAGGCGCGATTTCTCGCTTTCTATCTGTCTGTCTCTGTCTGGCGAGCGCACACGCCCTATAGCAAAAACCTCTCCAAAGAAAAAAAGAAAAAAAAAAAAAAAAGAAATTCAAAGCAATGACTGTCACACAGCCGGGGTGACCAGCACTAAATTACCTCTACATAATTGCCATTATTACACTCTTTACAAAGCTAGATATTAATACTCCTCTGTTTTCATTGTGATTGACTGATAATATCTTATTGTTTTCCTGAAAAGAGCCTTTTCTGACACAAAAGTATAACTGCATAATTAGTAAAGAAATCTATACCAGAAAAGATACACTAATTGTCAAATTATAATAAATTACAGTATCTTTGATAAAGGATAATTTTCCTGACTGTGAAACATATTTTTACTATTAAAATAATTTCTGACTTTTACCCTAATAGTATAAATTCATGAAAATTACTTGTTCTGCCAGACGTCCACAAAGTAGCAAATGAGAATCCCATGGGAAGTTATGTTTAAATTAAGACTCTCTCAGTATGTTCCAAGTTTTATTTAAAGGTTTGGGAATTTGTTTGTAAATGGTGAAAAAAGGAACCATAAATATTTTGGAATGTTCGGATTGGTTTAACACTATTAAATGTGAGAAATATGTAACTAAGTATATTTTCTTTAGTTACACTTACGATATTTTTAATCAATTCTTTCAACAAATATCTGTTCAGATGCTCCTATGTGACAATCACCATGCCAGGTGCTGTAGGAAACAAAAAGAAAATTGAGTCTGTGCATTTAAAGGCATTAAAATCCAGTGGGGGACTCATACCATGAGCTTGCAAATATTAGATAGCTAATAATGACTTTTTCCATGAGAATAGAATTTAAACGGATGAATATTGTGTTTTTAGCTGAAAAGCAAAGATGTAATAAATCCTTAAGTAACTGACAAATCAATTATCTCATTTTTATTTCATCTCAAATGACTAGTAACACAATAAAAAAAGTACGTTAAAATTATGAAAAAAATCAGATGGTTTCCATGCCCTGTCTTTACTAAAATAGATGTTTAGTATACTTACTCCTTATACTCTAGGTCTAACTCTTATTTATTTATTTATTTATTTAATTTTTAGAGAGAGATTTTTGCTATATAGCACATGTTCTTGCCATAGAGACAGAAAGAGACAGAGTGACAGAAAGTGAGAAATCCCCCCCTCCACCCCACACACACACCTGGGAAATGACTATGCTGCACTCCCATCTCCTCCACTCTTTTCTCAGGATCTTGGGCACGCACATGCATCCCACATGAGTTTTACATCACCAGGTCTGAGACTCGAACGCAGCCAACTAAATGGGAGAACAGTGATGGAATCGTTACACATTCTACTGGTCCTTTTCTAATGCCTTTTTGTTCTTTTTTTTTTTTTCTTTTGAGAGAGCTTTTTGCAATAGGACACCAGAGAGACAGAAAGAGAAAAATCACCGCCCAGAAGGGATGGCTGTGCTACATCCCTCCTCTTCTAGTCTCCTCTCAGGAGTTTGGTCATTCCTATACATATGCCCAAAATGCGTTTCAAGCGAGAAGACTTGGGACTCAAATCATAGTCTGCCATGTGGGAGTCGGCACTTCAACCACCATGCTGTTTGCTGGCCTCTTGCCTTTTAGTTCTTAAAGCAAATATGTACTTCCTTTATTTTCTACACTGGACGTCACACGATTGTGTTTTTGTTCATGCATATGTGTGCATCTTTGAATACGTATCTCTAAGGGCATGCCTACAAGAACCATAAAGAGACAAATCATACCATCCATATGCCCCGTGTAGTTACTATTGGGTCATCACAAAATTCATGCATATATTTTTATGTTTGTCTATGCAAAAATGTGTTATGACTTTTCTGACAAACCAATAGTAGTAAAAAGCTCAAAAGGCTATGCTCATGGACACCTAGTATAGTGATACTGAAGAAATTGCTAAGAGATTAAGTCTTCTAGCTTCACTAAATTTGGAACTGTTTATTATAACCAATATGTGATATCAAAAATCAGTTCAGTTTTAAATAATTAGCAGGAATATTTGAAAAATAATATGATAAAATTAAACTTTTTGTCATAAAGGAATTTTTTGTTCATTTTCAATTTTAAAGAATGGAGGTAAAAGTAGAAATACTTTTATCATCAAGTCAAATAACTTTAAGCAAGAAGAGTGTTTTCCCATGGTCTTTTTTTGCTTTTCTTTTCTGAGAGTTTTTTTGCTATAGGGCGTGTGCGCTCTCCAGAAAGACAGAGAAAGGCAGAGAGACAGAAAGCGAGAAATCATCCCCCCCGGGGGGAGGGCCACACCACAATCCCTTCTCCACCATTCTCCTCCTAGGATCTTGGGCATGCATGCACACGCACCCTGCATGAATTTAAGCCACCGGGTCCAGGACTTGAACGACGGTCGACTACATGGGAGTCCAGCAACATAGCCATTACACCAACAGCTGGTACGCCATGTTCTTAATTCATAACTGAAAAGCAAAGAAAAATATTCATCAGGATTATCTCAAATGGGTGACTACAACTTTATGTACTAAAGTGCTTGAAAAACAGATAAAAACATATTTTTTTAAAAGTTCATTTGTTTATTATTTTAATGTGTGAGAGAAACAGAAGAGTCAGACTAAGATACCGCACCGTCACCTGGGTGGAGCCCAGGGGTCCAGCCCCACTCTCAGCCAGCCCCAGATCATGAGCTGGTGCATGCACAGAGCTCTCAGGCAGCTCTCTGAATATGAACCTGGAACTGTCCAGTTCTGGTCAGCCTCTCAGAGCACCATGCTTCACTGCTATGCCACTATTTGCCTCCACAAAACAGATTTTAATATGCTTGTGATTTCCAATTACTTATGTAAGTCTTGATATAATGACTTCTCTCACAGAAAAGAAATTAAAGTAACGGGATTTGATTGATTATTTCTTAAAATTCTCATTATTATCTCACAATCTGAAATTTTATATAAACATTTTCTGGTTTGATTATTAAATTTCATCATTAGATAACTATAGTACATTATAGTATATAATGTCATATATATTTCTTAGATGTTATATACATTTATAATATTAGCATTAAATAAAATGTGAGCATGAACCAAACTATTTTTTAAAAAGCTAGATAATTAAGTGAATATATGTGGCCTTCTATTTAATCCTTGTCAAAATCTTCATAATGGGTCAGCTGGTGGCATGGTGGTTAAAGTGACTAGATCCCACGTGTCTTACTGCACAGTTCAAGTCCTGGACCTGGTAGCTTAAAAAGCAGTGTGTGTGTGTGTGTGTGTGTGTGTGTGAGTGTGTGTGTGAGTGTGCATGCCAAAAATTCCAAGAAGAGATTGAAGGAAAGGGATATGCTATGGCTAGCTCCCCATGGAGTGGGGCGGGGTTTGGATCTCACTTTCCCTCTTTTTCTGTCTCTCTTTGGCAAGTGTGCACACCCTATATCAAATTAAGAAAAAAGTCATTGCATATAAAATACTAATTTTTGTTACATGTACTCATTTTTCAAGCTTTTTCATACCTAATTAAGGTGCAATATAAATGGATGGTAGATAAGATAGATGAAAGAATCAGAAAAACAAGAGAGAAAGAAAGAAAGAAAAAGCGAGAAAGATAAAATATATCTCTATGGTTTCAGAGAACTTCAAACATATTAATTTTACATTTCGTTGACCAACAGATTGAGCACATGTTACTCGCTAGTTCATCTAATGTGGCTTTATGGCAAAAATTACTAGTGCTCATACATGTCTAGTTCATCTTCCCTTCCTGCACAAATGGATTTTTATGTTATAGCTCATTTACAAAGAATATGAAAAAGTTCATAGAAAAATGCACATTATGAAAAAAGTATTCATGAATTTCAGAATATTTTTCCTGTCAAAATAAACTTGTACTAACTTGTTATGACAGGTCAGAATAGGATCTAGTTTGAGGCATTAGCAAAGATAAGGCATTATTTTAAAAATAACCTTTTCAGAGCAACATGAGTTACGCAAAATTAAAGGAAGAACAAACATCAACTATATGGTAAAGCTTGGATGGAATAGTAAAATAATTGATCCTGCACAGAAAGTTTATATGGACAATGCCACAAGTTCAGAGTTTACAAATGAAAACTCATTTTAAGAAGGGAGGCAGTGATGTCGAAGATGATACATTCTGTGCAGACCATCCTCAATAATTTTCAAGGACAAAAATTAACGCTATCCATGACCTAATTAAAAACAATCAATGATTAAAAGCCTAGCCAGCACTACAGATATCTTGATTAGTTCAGTTTACACACTTCTTTTTTTTTTTTTTTTTTTTTTTTTTTTTTAAAAATTTTTCCTTTTGGGCGCGTGC
>NW_006160160.1:448573-509156 GCF_000334495.1 Tupaia belangeri chinensis
GGGGGATGGTCACGCCGCAATCCCTTCTCCTCCATTCTCCTCTTGGGATCTTGGGCACGCACGCACACGTGCCCGGCGTGAGTTTTAAGCCACCGGGTCCGGGACACGAACCGCGGTCGACTACGTGGGAGTCCAGCGACATAGCCATTACGCTAACTGCTGGTTCCCCAGTTTACACACTTCTGAGTGAAAAAATTGAAGTCGAGCAAACTTTCTGGTCAATAGGTGCCAAAGTTGTCAGGGCCAGATCCTTTGATGACGAGAGCAAAACTTTCACTGGAAATGTTGAACAATTGAGATCAAGATCCTGAAGCATTTCTCCAAAGAACTGTAGCAGAAAATGACACATAGCTTTACCAGTATGTTCCTGAAGATAAAGCACAAAGTAATGGGTACCAAGACATGGAAGTGGTTCAGTCAAAGCAAACGTGAGCTGATCAAAAGTAAATACTGTGGTACGGTTTGAGGGGATGCTCAAGACATTTGACTTTCTGAAAGGACACAAAAAACATAACATACGCATGTTATGAAAATGTTTGGAGACAGCTGGAAATTTAGCAGAAAAACATTGGAAAGATTCATGGGAGTCCAACTCCATAATGACAACGCCCTGACTCTTTTTTTTTTTTTTTTTTTTTAATCGAACAAGAGCAATTTTGCAAGAGTTTCAGTGGGAAATCATTAAGTATCCACCTTCCAGTCCTGATTTGGCTCTGTCTGATCTCTTGTTTGTTTCCTAATTATAAAAATTCATAATAGAGAAACCAGTAGATGGCCTGATGATAAAGGTTCTGGGTCTCCACATGGCTGGCCACAAATACAATCCCGGCACCCCTGGCTTGAAAATCTTGCTGGGTGCATGTGCATGTGTGTCCAAAATCTCAAGAGAAAAATGGAGGACAAGGGATTGTGGGTGGCTAGGAGGGGGGTGATTTCTCACATTTCCTCTGTCAGTCTCTCTCCAGGGAGTACATAGCAAAAACCTGAGAAAAAAGTCTTAATAGAACACTTAATTTTTCTTAGTGAATAAGGGACAAAAGACTGTATTGGTATGTTTAAATTTCCAGGTACCTGTGATCCTTAGGGGTGCACTAAACGGCTAATATGATTACTTACAAAAGTGTCCTGAATTTGGTGGAGATTATGCTGAGAAATAAAGTTTGTTTTTATTTTTTATCTGTTAATTTATTTTACTACAGACCTTTTGAATTTGCCTGATATACATAAATAGTGGCAGCAGAAGCATTTGACTGGCTCTAATTAGTGAAAAGGTATGTTTCACTGATGAGTAGAGGGAGTAAAATGCCTGCCAGGACACTGTTCCTTCTCTATATCTGCAATTATGATTTTGAATTCTACCAAGTAAAATGAGAGAACCCAAAGTGGAAATGTCTTTCAGGAATGCGTCCAAATAAGTAATTGAGCTTAGTTGTGTTTTGTTTTGTTTTGTTGTTGTTATTGTTATCTTTGAGATGCCACAGTTTTCACATTCTTGTAGCTGTTGGATGCTACTGCCTTGAGTTTAGGATGGAACTTAGAATATTGAATGATTTTTCTTAGTCTGTATACTTAACGCTCAGTTTTCAGTCGTTCCTGCTTGCCTGAATCAAGGAGGGGGGATTTCTCCCAACCGCTTTCTCTGTCTCACAGAAGTAGACGTCTACTGCTTTTAACTCATACCTGTGATGGGAATTTTTCTCTTGACTTCCTCTAGCATCTGCTAAAGCTTTCTTGACTATCCTATTTAATATTCTATTCCTTGTATGTTTTATTCCTTCCTATATTCTTTCAGGCTTTCTTTTATCTCTTGCACTTACTACAATAAAATACAGCACATAGTATATTATTTTACTGCTCATCTCCCTTCCCCATAATTTTATCTCTGTATTTATTTATTTAATCTCTTTATTTATTTATTCAGACCCTAAAATAGCATCTGGCACATAGTAGGTATTCTGAAACTCTTATTAAGTTAATTATGGAGGCTTATGTAATTTAAAACACCATGGGTTTGTATACATAAAGACTTTAGGGGCCAGGAGGTGGTGTAGTGGTTAAGGTGCCAGACTTGCTCCCATGTGGCCAACCACAGGTCAAGTCCTAGACCCAGGAGCTTAAATCTCACATTGGGCATGTTTGTGTGCATGCCTGAAATCCTGAAAGGAGAATGGAGAAGGAAGGATTGTGGGGTAGCCACCCACCCTAGAAGGTGATTTCTCACTTCCTGTCTCTCTCTTTCTCTGGCAAGTGCACATGCCCTATAGCAAAAATCTCTCTCAAAAAAAAAAAAAAAAGACTTAAAATATTTCCATTTATGTGATTATAATATACACTAAGAGAGTATAAGCAATTAAAGCTTGGCTTTTACTTTTTTGTTGTTAACTAGTTTTCTTAACAAAATTTAATTTTGTAATTAATTTCTGTGAGTTCTATGTGTATACTTTTGTATGATAAAGCCCATTAATAATAGTTTAACTTTCTTTTTTGAGAGGTTTTTGCTATAGGGCGCGTGCGCTCGCCAGACAGACAGAGAGAAGCAGAGAGACAGAAAGTGAGAAATCACCCCACAGGGGAGATGGCCATGCCGCCATACCGTCTCCTCGCGTCGACTCTTGGGATCTTGGGCACGCATGCACATGGGCCCAGCGTGGGTTTTAAGCCACTGGGTCTGGGACACGAACCGCAGTCGACCACGTGGGAGTCCAGCGACATAGCCATTACACTAACTGCTGGTCCCAATAATGGCTTAACTTTCAAGGAGCCACAAGTAAATACATTCACCTTCCCAGCTAACACAGAGATTCCTCGGGAAATTATATTTAATGGAACAGTATTTTTACAAGTAATTGTTATTAGAAGGTAAAATTGCACTTGGGACCAGCAGCTGGCCTAATGGCTATGTAACTGGACTCCCATGTAGTCGACTGCAGTTCGAGTCCCGAACCCAGTGGCTTTAACTCATGCCCGGGGCGTGTGCGCTTGTGTCCCAAGATCCCTAGAGGAGAATGGAGGAGAAGGGATTATGGCATGGCCATCCCCCTGGGGAGGGTGATTTCTTTCTTTCTGTCTCTCCATCTCTCTTTCTGGTGAGCACACGTGTCCTATAGCAAAACCTCTCAAAAAAAAAAAAAAGAGGGTAAAATTGTACTATCTCCTTCTTTTTTATCATGTTATATTAATATAATATAAAAAAGCTACAGAAGACTATTGAAGGAAGTTATAGTATAGAGAAGAAAAAGGAAGTAAACTAAGGGTGGAAGGTACATCTGATGTGACTCATTCTCTGGATCCCAACCCTCCAGAACACGCTGCTCAGTTCCCATGCATTCTGTGAGTGACATGCTTGCTGGTGATAGTGGTGTGAGAGATGGTGGTAGCGGAATGGCAGGAAAGATGAGGGAAAGTTTATAAATTGAAGAAACAGGACCGACCACTGAAAAATACTAGATGACGGTAAGAAACAACTCAGAGACTAGAAAACACCTGAGAACTGGCAAATATCTTTGAAGGGTGATAATAAAAAAAATAAATTGAATAAAAAAAGAAAAAAAGAAATCCACAGGCCCTTGAATAGGGGTTCTATGCAATTTCATTAAGATCTTAGAGGCCAAGGAGCTTCTCAAATGACGTTTAGCTTATCTTAAACAGGACATGGCTGAAAGACCAAGAAGCTACAACCACCCCTCAGCAGCCATTATAGGAAATACAATATAAATACAGTTGTGGAGAGAAACCTAATTGTCTGCAGTTAGAAAATAATTTTAAAAATTATATAAAATCATGGGATCAAGCTTCTGATTCCTCAAACAATATTTCTAAATTGAAGTTTAAAGATTCAGCTTTGCAGCTGCTGTTGAAAGAAAAAAAAAACATTTTATAATAAGTGCTATGGAGAATAGTCCTGATCCTGCATAGAATATAATGGTATGCCATTTAACATACTTCAGGGAAAAAACAAGTTAAGCTGCAGTCAGCCTTCCTTTTTGAGTCCTTTTCTTAAGATATGATGGCTTTATGATGGCTCTCTGACAGAATGCTCTCAGTTAAAACCAAGTGAATTAGAAAAATTGCTTTTTGTAAATGCTCATATTTTTTCATTTCTATTAGTAATAATCATGCTGGGGCAGTTCATACTAAGAGTGTATATTTCACGTTTTTATTTAATTTAAAAATTAAGGTGAAAATATCATAAATAAGAATACAAAATTACCTGAAGAAACAGCAGGAAATACACTTAAATGGATGTGTTCTTTTCTTTCTCCTCTGTTTACATTGTGCTGCATATAGATATAGCTTCTTAGTCAGAGAATCATTCTTTTTCTTGTATTTTCACATTAAATTTATGGCTATAATTTCTTTCTACTGTGGGTTTCAGGAGAGCATTAACTTCTTGCAGACTATTATTCAGTAATATCAGGGAGCCAAATCATTCTCAGTTAAATTTCCAGTAGAGGTATTCCTCCCTCATTTATCTGACTACTAAATTGGAAAGAAAAAAATCCTATAACCTACCAGCATGAAGATTAAGTGTAATGAAAATTTGCCAGACATTTGTATAAAATGACAAATGTTGGTTTTCAGATATGTGGTTCTCATTAACTTTAATATAAATTACTTGAGACAAATGGCAACATTTGGAATGTTTATCATTGCAAATCGAGGAGTTTTCTGTGCCCTGACTCTATAATATTTCATAAACTTTGAGTAGAACAAAACTAGCTTCTGATTATGTCTATACCAGATCCTATAACTTCAATTGTTTGGAGTGAAAAGACCAAGCCCTTTTGCTCAAAAAATTTTTGATTTCTTTGTAATACTTGATTGTGTATGCTACTTATAAAATATTAATTTTGAGGTTTAGGAGAAAAATATTAAGATCTAATTATTGTGTGTCCAGTATGTAATTTTTGTTTAACAAGGGGAGCAAGAGAAACAAATAATTTATAACCAGTTATTTTCTATGGTCTGTGACATACAATATAAAGCATATTATATTGCCTTGTATATTATGATTTCTGTGCTTTCATATGCTCAAAACTATTCTAATATTCATGTGCCAATTTTCAGAAAATACAAGTGAAAATAGCCACATACCTCAGTGACATATATATTAAACAAAATCTCATGACTATAAAATCATACAAGTAGACATTTAAGGAAATTTATGTATATTAGATTATACTATTAGATTATGCTTTTGTAATATAAAATTCAGAACAGAATCCTGTTTAGAAGTTGTCTATAAAATACATTTGTGCCTAGGCCAGCCCTGTGGCATAGGGAGTCAGAGGCCAGATGGCTTACTGTGATTTGAGTCCCAGCTCTGGCAGCTTGTTTGGGCATGTGTGCATGGGTGCCAAAAACTCTGAAGGGCTGAAGAAATGAAGGTGGGATTGCGGCTGACCACATCTCATTATGGGTGTTTGCTGTTTGCTCCCTCTTTCTGTCTCTATTGGACTAGTGCATAAACCTTCTGGCAATTAAAATAATTAAAAAAGTAAATAAAACTGTACAAATATTTTTTTCTAATGAGATTTGAGAAATTCCATCTAATAACTTATATTTTAATTAATTAATTTATTTTTAACTGGCAAAAAACTGTACTTATTTATGATGTATAACATGATGTTTATATATATCTATATATATGAGAATGCATAAACCAAGCTAACCAACATGTGCATTACTTCACATAACTTTTTTTCTTTTCCCTTGCTGGAGAGAACCTGAGAGAGACAGAGAGAGTGAAAGTGA
This sequence comes from Tupaia belangeri chinensis, assembly GCF_000334495.1. Taxonomy (NCBI): domain Eukaryota; kingdom Metazoa; phylum Chordata; class Mammalia; order Scandentia; family Tupaiidae; genus Tupaia; species Tupaia belangeri. The sequence continues at coordinate 454,328 of NW_006160160.1, forward strand.
AAAATCACCCCAGGGGGATGGCCATGCCACAGTCACTTCTCTGCCATTCTCCTTTACAGATTTTGGGCATATGCACATATGCACCCTGCATGATTTTCAAGGCAACAGATCTGGGGCTCTAGCCATGGTTGGCCATATGGGAATCCAGCATTGGAATATATCTTAGTGTAAGCAAGTGAATTATACTATTTATCATATTTTGACTATCATGAAAAACAGCTAGTAACTAGAAGCTATAATAACTATATAGCCAGTCATCTCTTCAAAACTTAATTTTAGGGTCAGCCAGTCCATGATAGCTAAGGTTGTTAGATCACATATGGTTGATTGCATGGTTCAAGTCCCAACACGGCAGCTTGAAAAATATTTCAGGTTTGTGTGTGTGTTTGCCCAAAATCCCAAGAGGAGAAGGGATTATGGTATGGCCATTCCTCCTGGTGGTGATTTCACACTTTCCTTCTCTCTTACTCCCTCTCTCTGGTGAGTACATATACCACATAGCAAAAAACTAAAATAAATAAATACATATAAAAAATTATAGATTATGAAGCATAAAAAGCAAAAAATCTGAAGTTCAGAAAACTATGGTATAGTAAACTATATAACACTTAGATCCCACAAAATTATACACTTCAAAAAATGAGAAAGATGCAAATTTAAGGTTTGGGTTTAAATTAATTGTGCAGTGTTAAAGCTGAAAAAAAGAATTTCTTTGTAATTCACAGTCTACAGAAATTTCTGCATGGAAGAGCCGATTTTATAGTAGAGAATTAGAGTTATGAAAGTTCTGAAAACAAGAATAAAATGAAAGAAGGGAAAATTGTATATTTGAAACTGCAACTCTCTTCTGACATAGTACAACTGGCATGTTACAATGCTAAGAATGTCAAGAGACCAGGCCTGGTCTTAACACCTTCTTCAGGAAAGGTGCCATTGCTTTGTATTTTGTACAAATAACTTCTCTGATTATATAATAGAAGCCAGTGGGAAGATAAGATGTTCCTTACAGCTAACTTTTCCTGAAAGCCTCTGTTCGTTAAAGACAGGATTAAAAAGCCACACTGGGTACAAAGTGTACAGGCGTGCTTGCAAGTGGCAGCTGCAGCCCTTAAAGATGGCAGCCTTCACAAGAAACTTCAGTTTGAAAGGCAGGGCTGGTCACAAATCACACTTATTTTCACATATGAAGTAAGTAACCCTATCTGCAACAGTGCCCACAGATCCTCGAACATCAAGGACCCTCATCGAGATTGTGATGAACAGTCAGGCAGCGTAATCTCTTTTCATGTTGAAAACCGGCATATTTCAACTCTGCCATATTTGTAGGGGTTTTGGCATCTGTGCAGAATCCCTTTCAGAGCACTAAGAGCTCTCTTCATTTCTTCTTCCATTACAGTTCTTTCATCAAACAAGCCTACATAGCTGAAGCCCAAAGGAATCTGAGTCCTTATATGAAGATTAACGTGTGCTTTTCCAGAAAGTAGTACTGCACAGCAGGCTTTGAAATAGTCATCCAGGAGTTATTACATGCTGACACTGGTGCCCTGGAGGCACGCGCTCAGGAGGAAATGCAGCTGGTGTTTGATTGTTTTACAAGGGACACTGAGCTCTGATTTGAATCAGGCAGAGGTCACATATCAACTCACTGTAGGCACATAAGAGGTGTTGCCATGAGCCTGCCACAATAACCCTCAGCAAAATGGTGAAGAGGGCCTTGTGACCCCTCAGCAGTGCTTTGCTAACATGCATTGTGTTGCAGGAGAAGATCATCCAAACGCTGCTAGGAATGTTGGAATCACTAGGAGCCCTCTACCTCCACTCCTATTTAACAGGTATGGCAGAACCATTTTCTAGTTAGTTCCTACAATAAAAGCCCTCTGACTGGTAAAGATGTATCCCAGGACAGAGAGCTTGGAAGGGTGGGAGACATGACACCATTAAAGTACACCACAAATATTTTTTTGTAGTCTACAAGGTTTTCAGATGAAAGGCTTTGAGTTAAAGCCCTGTTAAGGCAGAGCTTGGTAACAGCATTAGCTGAGAGAACCGTTTAGATGCTGTGATCTGCAATGGTACAGCAGAGTTCAATTTGAGCAGAAGAAATGTACTCTCTGCAGGGTGAGCCAGACCCAAGCTGGGCTGGGTTGTTACAGCAGAGGCAACAGGCTTGGCTGAAGGATGCACTTAATGTGCAAAGTGGGTGGTGTGCTGATCAGAGATGGAACTGTTTAGCCAGCTCATTCCTCGGGAGAGTAATACAGTCTTGGAAGAAGCATCACTTCAATTTGGAATGGAACTGAAATTGTTAGTGTTTGCTGCGTTCCCACACAGTTGGTGTTGAGTCTCCCTCCGTCTCTCTCATTCAATTATTTTTCTAAGGGTCCTCATCAGGAATAACGGAAACTTAACAAAAGCAATCCTGAGTGTGATTTATCATGGTTATGGATGGTTTTAGCACTTGTGATATGCAAAATTTCATTTTAGTTCATTGTAAATAAACAAATGAATTAAACATACCTAAGGTCATGAGTGAATAAGAAAATGAAATGTTCCACATTAGTGCCCTAAGTCTCAAAGACTGACATAAAAGGCATGAGATGGATGTCCTCCCATTTCTTTTGAATGGCATCCAGAAAAGGGATGTTTTCATACAATAAATGTTAAATCAATAAGCTCTAACTCATATCTTTATTGTCCCAGTTTGTGCATTCCATTTTTGGATGTATCCTTTAATTTAGACAAAGTTATAGGGAATGTTTCTTCTATATTCCTGCAAGAACATCCTATTACCCCTTTACCACTTCACTACTATTGGGTTGTCAAGAAAGTCAGGATGCATTTTTGCATAGAAAAACAGAAAAATACATCATGACTTTCCTGACAACTTAATACTTTCCTCAAAGTGCTGTATATATGTGTTTCCTTATTCTTCTTTCCACCAGGATAAAAGGATTCAGAGGTCAGAGATTATTTATCCAACCAACCTGCATTTTATGTCACAGAGACATTGTCCAATAACGTTTGCTGAATGAAAGTTGAATGACAAATCTAAGCACAAATAGATAATAGCTTGACTGAGAACTAGGAATTTCAGAGTGGATTTTTTTTTTCTCATTGACAAGAACAATGGGCAGCACCACTTAATCAATCAGTATAGATTTATCACAGTGTTTGCTCTACAGGGCTAGCACCAGGCTGAGCTCCAGGTGCAGGGCAATGACTTGGCAGATTTCCTCCTGCTCGCCCATGTTAGCCCGTCATCCTTCTTATCCAAGGAGGGAGACTAATAAATTATGATGGTAGTGACAGCTACTTCTGCTCACTGCTAAGCATGTCATAAGTTGTTACGTTATAGCTATACTGAAGAAAAGAACTCCATAGATTTCAAATCTTATAAAATATGAATCAACACACACTGTCTTTTTGTGCACAAGCAAAGCTGCTTTTACTGTGAAAAAGAATGTGATTTGAATGACTCCAAAACAAAACTTAGCATTAAATGGCTCCCCTATTGACCCTGTCAAAATGCCATCTGAATATTCAACTTGAATTAGGAAAACGAATTTTAAGTGCAAGTAATGCAGGTAAGGACTAATGATTTAGGACATTAGCAGTTCCTTCTATTTAAGCTTAAATTAGATAAAAAGAAATGAAGATGAAAAGAAATGTTAGTGATGACAAAACTGCAGTACACAGACAGGTCGAGGGTTGTTTTTGTTTTGTTTTGTTTTTACTCACTTATTATTGAGGGAAAGGCAAGATCAGAATCCAAACATATTGGCACCTAATAAACAAAGCTCACCAATCTAAGCTATGTCAAGTAGAATAGGATAAGAAAATGTACGTGCATAAAGGAAGATAATGTACTAGCGTCTTCAGGCTGGGAGAATCACTTATCGCCTGTATGATATGAAATTTCTGAGACAATTTTCTCACTTATGGCATGAAAATATAGCCAACTTCCAAAGTTGTAAATATTAAATGAGATAATATATTTATACATTGTTGGGAAAGTCATGACACATTTTTGCATAGAGAAGTGGAAAAAATACATCATAACTTTTCTGACAACCTAATATATAAATGCAATTTATATATAAAAAAGCACATGTACACACACCTGATTTTTTTAATCAAGATGATATAAAACTTAATTATTTTCTTCTTCAATGAATATTTGCAGTGCTATTGTCTCTTAAGAATACACATTCTATACATTTATTTGAGGATTTTTTTCATAAACATGAATTGAGTTGACTTGATAAGTTATTTAACATTATTGAGTCCCCTAACTCTTCTGTAAAAAAAAAAAAATCATATTTACTACCTTTCAGGATCCTTGTAAAAGTTAAATAATGCCATATGAAAAAAAAATTACCTAGTATTGTCTCGTACACAGGTAGAAACAGACACATGAGACACATGTTAGTCTTTTTATTCTCTTCCTCTTATTTTTTGCACTTATGACTGTCGATTTTCATAGTTATGGCCTCATGTTCTTTCTGACTTTTCAGAGTGACTGTGCACACCTCTAATCAGAAAACATTGCTCCCTCTTCGTAGGTACTTGGTGTCTAGGGTAACATCGCTCCAACTTTGTGGATTCTTGGCATCTAAGGTGTAACTCCACATGCAGAAAGTAGTAATCAATCAGAAATGTCATGAGCAGCAAAGAAATATCAGTAAGGTGGGTTACTATGGAAATAAAAGAGTAAAGTATACCATCTGAACCCTTAGGATGATTAAGGATGGACATGAGAGTAAAGCTTAAACACCAAACAAGCAAAACAAACAAAAAGCAGGCCAGGGAACTGCAAAAGATAAAAACTTGGATCTCAACTAGTGTACAATTTGACCTAAGTATTGCTCTTCTCATACCTGTGAATTTAGGAACTCTCACGAATCAGTATCTGTAATCCGTTTTTATTGGGTGCCCCCAGGAATGCAAAATTGAGACTAATACAAGACAAATAGCTTATATGAGTACTTCAAACAAAAAATAAATCATTGAATCTCTGTAATATAGCATGACATTTGTTTCCTTTTCACACACAGTCCAATGTTGGTATTTTTGATTAGGCAGCTTTCCAGAAACTGGTGACCCAAAAATATGGACCCTTGGTTTTGCAAATGAAAAAGTGTGTGCATTCATGTAGGTGCGTGCATGTGCACACACACACACACACACACACACATATAGTAAACACTGCTCTCTCTGATGAGAACCAAATGAAGCAGAGAGTAACATGAGAAGTTCACAGCGCAAGCTGAGAATGACTGTACTTTTTGTGGCCATTGACCCACCTATATGCATGAGAGCCGCAAAATGTCTTCCTGTAAGTCCACTGGGACAAACTGTTAAGGAAACCATAACATTGTGTCTTCTAGAGACTGGCTTTCCTGGGACCAAAATTTCTTTCATAATACTAGAAGGTATGCCTAGTTGCAAGAGCTCTAAGATGAAATTTTCCAATGTAGCCAAAAGAAAGAGGAATTAGTTAATGAACAGGTATTGTTTTTGTCTGCCAGAGTAGTAGACATGGCAAGGCCCCTTCTCTTTCTGAGAAACTAGCTACTTATGAAGAGAACATCAGGAGGAAAAATTAAAGAAGCATAAGGAAATATAGTCTGCCAGCTATAAGGCTGGAGAGATAAGGACAGCCAACCAGTAGTGTCTAATAATAAAAATAATATTAAATTATGCGGTATTCCTTAATAAACTATGTTATTTAATTTCTACTGCATTTGATATACATCATGTAATTTTCCTAGAATATCCTTCCCTACTTTGGTTGACTGGCAAATCCCTGAACATTCTTAAAAATCTAGTTCATAACGTCAGAACCCCTATTAAGACCCACTAATATCTTCCTTTCTGAAATATGCAGCATATCAACAATCTTACTTTTCACATCATACTGAATGTTATTACTTTGTATGTTTCTCATTATCAGCTTTGAGCAAATAAATTGCATAGAGGTTTCTTTCTTCTGTGAAATCCAGAACTAGCATGAAATAGATGCATAATAAATATCTATGTCTCATGAATTCATTTGATTTTAGTAACCAGATTATTGACCAACTTTATATTTTAATTAACTGATTCAAAAGAAGACTAAAAGAACATTTTATGAAAGGACTATAAATAATTTCTTTTCCAGAAAATAAGTCTCTGTCACATGAATTAAGATGATTAGATGATATGTTGTATTTAGAGAAGAAAAGAGAACATTATAGCAGGAAATAAATGGTTGGAAGATTAGGGAGTGACTGAGCCAAGGTGAATTTAGAAAATATCATTTTCAACTGAGCTGTAAATTTAGCTACCCTATCTACAAAAGCAGAAAAGACAGAAATATTCATTGTGATACATCCCATAAGCCTGCTTAAAATAATATACTACAATTTGCAACAAACTCTATTTATTATGCCAAGTTTTGACGTTTTGTCCTTAAATCATTAATTGTTTAGATTTATTTTTTATATTAAGCCCTTTTGGTAATACCTAAAGTTTCAACATCCTCATAATGTATGCATAAGTTCCTGAAATGTAAAAGCCTACTGGAAAAAAAATTGGATTCCAAATATCACTTTTAATACCTAACTACCTATTCATAATTTGATACTGTGAAGGTTATGAAAAATTGGTCTCTTAAAATAATTACACTTATTTGCTCTGTCATAGGTAAAAACACTGATTTTTTTTTTTTTATAAAACATCACCATTTGCTTATTTCTTGGCCTAAAGTGTCAACCACATTGGTCAAATTAATTCTGAATACTGCCCTGTGTGTTTTGTTATAATTTGAGATTGAAAAATAAAGACTTATTTTTTTTTCTTACTGGAAATATGAAATAGTGAAAATTAGTAATCAGTTATATAATAATTAAGGTGAAATATACTAGGTTTTTATATTTTGAGACATGCTTGTATTGTGACTGTAGCCATTGCTTATACCCAGCTGTGTGTACCAACAAATGATAGCAAGGAGTCCTATCCAAAGTTGTCCCTTTTGAGGTAATGAACTCTGGGAATTCTGGCCTAACAGATATCCAATATACAATATAAATCAAGATCACACATTTTCCACACATATTAAAGTCACAATATAAGCATTTATTAAGACACTTTTGTCCTTTTCTGAATTCTAGACATTTTTATAGTAATTAAGGAACCCATTTCATGTCTCAAAATATAAAAACCCAGACTCTTGAGTAAGAAACTTGATAGAACTTTTACTTCCCTTACTGATGATTGGCTAATGGCCTTATAAAATACTATAAGTCTTACTTGAACAAGTTCAAATTTAGTTAATGAAATATAACTCATTAAATTTAACAAGTACTAAGGAAAAATTATAACAAACACGCTCCATTTTTTTTCTTTTCTTATTTTTTTTTAGATTTTTACTATAGGGCAAATGTGCTCACCCAAGAGAGACAGAGATAGAGAAGGAGAGAGTGAGAAATCACCTCCGGAGGGGGATGGCCACAATCCTGTCTCCATTTCGTCCCAGGATTTGGAGCATGCGCCCAGCATGACTTTCTAGCCACTGGGTTCAGGGCTCAAACCATGGTTGGCTATGTGGGAATCCAATGCCTTAACTACCATGCCATCTGTTGGCATCAAACTCCCTTTTTGATAGCTTAAGTGATAACATTTTCAAAGAAGCACACTCCTCCCCCTCTCAGACACATCTAAGCAAGCTGATACCCACGCTATGGTAAGTTATAAGCACAGAAACTAGCCAGCTCGCATGGGATCCTTATCCCAGTTTCACTCTCCAATTATAATAAAACTGAACACTCACAGTTAACATCCCACTTAATATTGTAGCCTGCCTGCCTAAAACATCGATTTCCTTTTGCCTAATCTACTTATGAGAGCGAGGTCTTATTTCTTATGTATACTCTCTCTTTGGTCATTTTTGTTAAATTTCAAGGTCCACTGATCCAAAGTGACATTTTATTCTGCTTTGTGTTGTTCATGGTGATGTTCCAATCACAAAAACATGCCTGGAATTATATTGAGCATAGTAGGTGATCAACAAATATCTAATGAGTGGACATAGCAGGTGCTCAACAAAAGTCTGCTGCATCATCCTCATTATGGTAATTTTGTAATTCAGATCAACTTATCTACTATCCATATAATCAACGTGGAAGCTGGTACCAAATGGGGCTGTGATTTGTACCATTCATCCTTTCTCTCCTAACAATGGTATCCTAGGCTTGTCAGATTTCTGTACTGAAAATTATGTTAGTTATTCACATACTTAATTAGATCACTTCCATTTTTCCAGCCTGAATCTTCTTCACAACTTTGTTTTGTTTATAAAAATATTACCTTGCTCTTATTGAAGTTCTTGGTGTTTATTACCTCATTATATATTTTTTTATTTCTTTGCAAAATTTGATGAAATTTCTGGAGGGTCTGAAATTAAGTAACATGTAAAGATATTTTAAACAAATATTATTTCTTTATTCTCAAATTAATTTTTTGATAAGTATGATTATTAAAATTGATAAAATTCAAGAACCTTTATTATATGCTATTATGACAATTCAAAATAAGTTCATATTTAATCATTCCATAATATATATTATTATTGTAAATTTTTTTCCAATAGAGAAAACCACTTTAAAGTTGCAACTTCATACAAATGGATTCAAGTGTTTTCACTGTGATTAGGGCTTTGCTTTAAATATAGTACTTTGTGGTGTAGGAAAATTATAAAAATGAACCAATAAATTGATTTCTGAGAATGGAGATCAAAAAACAGGTTGCAAATTTTTATCTGTGGCTTCAAGAATACATTTTTATTTTGCCGAGTTCTGAAATGTATTACTACACAATCATTTCAATAAACCTTGCAGTTCAAAAAATTATGACAATTTGGAATGCTATCACTATCAGCAACAGTGATATTGGAAAAACATTCTAAATTAGGGGGACCAGCAGTTGGCGTAATGGTTATGTCACTGGACTCCCACATAGTCTACTACAGTTCAAATCTCAGACCCAGTGATTTAAACTCACACTTGGTGCATGTGCGTGCGTGCCCAAGATACCGAGAAAATGTAGGAGAAAGAAGGATTGTGACATGGCTATCCCATTTCTCGCTTTCTGTCTCTCTGTCTCTGTCTTTCTGGTGAGCACACATGCCCTATAGCAAAAAACTCTCCAAAAAAAATTAGAAATTGTTCATTAGATTTCATAGATCTCTTATCCTATGTGCTATCCGGTGTGTACAAAACAGAAGCAGCATTTCAGCATAGTGTCATACTCCTGTTTGTATTTATGAGAGGTATCACCCTTAGACTGGCGAGCAAGGCCCTGATTAGGAACACCAGTCACAGGGCTTCTGGTGCTTCAGTGTATCTTCTTCCAAACTGTCTTGGCTCTCCTCTGGCAGCTTGGACAGACAGGATCTCGAAGTGCCATGAGACCTAAGTGCCCTAAGATCAGAATCTAGGCCTGCTCAGTCCCAGTAGACAGCACTGCTTTTATGATTTAAGTATTTCTCCCCCAAAATCATGTTGAGGAACTTGGTTGAATTGTGAAAGTATTAAGACGAGTCTTAATCTGATCACAGTGATGAAAGGTGCACTCTTTGGGAGGAGATTGGGATTAAGTCCTCAGAGTGGGCCCTTTGAGTCCCAGCAGGTTTATACAGCGGGAGACAGACAGGGACACCTCTACGCCAACATGCTCTGTTCAAGCTGTCTCACCATATGCTATCCCATGCCAGAAAAAAGGCCATTATCAAATGCTGCCCTTTGATCTTGAAACTCCAAAGGAAGTGTGAATCTCCAAAAACATGAGCTAAGTAAACTTCTATTGTTCTATAAATCACTCAGACTCATATACCTATATTATTATCAACACAAATGACTAGAAAGAATGCGTTACACAAAATTTCCAAAATGCTCTCAAATGTCAGTACCAACCTGGATCCCTATGTAACCTAAAGGTTAATCTTTGTATCAGAGCCATCATAGCACTAAAGCACCTGTAAATCTTCATCCAGCCTGGATCACAGGTATACGGACACATTCAGTGTGTACAGGGAGTCCGCAGGACAAAAACTGAGAAGCTACCCATGTGGTTTCAGTTGCAGTTCCATTATGCCACTGTCTTTATCCCAAATGTGTAGTTTTTAAAGGCAAATACAGGGCCAGGAAGTGGTGTGATTTGTAAGGCACTAGACTTCAACATTGCTAACCATGATTCAAGTCCCAGACCGACCTGGTGCCTTGAAAATCACTCTGGGTATATGTGTGTGCATGCCCAAAATCCCAGGCCAAGAATAGAGAAGAGATTGCAGTGTGGCCATCACCCCTGGGAAGGGGAGTAGTAATTTGTCATTTACTCTTTCACTGTCTCTTTGGCAAGCACACACACCATATGGCAAAAACCTAAAAACAAATAATAATAATATTTAAGTAAAAACAATGCTACCCAGAATCTCACCATTTACTATTTTTCATTAGCATCTGATTACATTGTGTTATTTAAAACTGAAGCTTTATAGACAAATTAGAAAATAAATATAACATAAAAGTAAAATCATAAGCACATGGTTTTTCAGTTTTATATAATTCTACCACTTATGAACATTCTGACTGGTCAGTATATGGAGATCTGCATATTTTATATGAATAATTTATTATGCATATTTTGTTCTACAATTTATTTAGTAACTCCGTCACTGGGTATTTTTCCTTACTTCCAAAGAAAGTAACATGTTGATAGACAATAAAGTGCATTTGGATTTGTTTTTTGATTCAGTTTGGCAGTAGTACTCAGTGCTGTTTCAGAAGAGATACAGTTATATAGTTACTGATAGAAGTATAAATTGGCGCAAATATTTTGAATAAAAATTTAGAAATATGTAGCCAGACTTGAAAATTCAACGTGGAAGCTGGTACCAAATGGGGCTGTGATTTGTACCATTCATCCTTTCTCTCCTAACAATGGTATCCTAGGCTTGTCAGATTTCTGTACTGAAAATTATGTTAGTTATTCACATACTTAATTAGATCACTTCCATTTTTCCAGCCTGAATCTTCTTCACAACTTTGTTTTGTTTATAAAAATATTACCTTGCTCTTATTGAAGTTCTTGGTGTTTATTACCTCATTATATATTTTTTTATTTCTTTGCAAAATTTGATGAAATTTCTGGAGGGTCTGAAATTAAGTAACATGTAAAGATATTTTAAACAAATATTATTTCTTTATTCTCAAATTAATTTTTTGATAAGTATGATTATTAAAATTGATAAAATTCAAGAACCTTTATTATATGCTATTATGACAATTCAAAATAAGTTCATATTTAATCATTCCATAATATATATTATTATTGTAAATTTTTTTCCAATAGAGAAAACCACTTTAAAGTTGCAACTTCATACAAATGGATTCAAGTGTTTTCACTGTGATTAGGGCTTTGCTTTAAATATAGTACTTTGTGGTGTAGGAAAATTATAAAAATGAACCAATAAATTGATTTCTGAGAATGGAGATCAAAAAACAGGTTGCAAATTTTTATCTGTGGCTTCAAGAATACATTTTTATTTTGCCGAGTTCTGAAATGTATTACTACACAATCATTTCAATAAACCTTGCAGTTCAAAAAATTATGACAATTTGGAATGCTATCACTATCAGCAACAGTGATATTGGAAAAACATTCTAAATTAGGGGGACCAGCAGTTGGCGTAATGGTTATGTCACTGGACTCCCACATAGTCTACTACAGTTCAAATCTCAGACCCAGTGATTTAAACTCACACTTGGTGCATGTGCGTGCGTGCCCAAGATACCGAGAAAATGTAGGAGAAAGAAGGATTGTGACATGGCTATCCCATTTCTCGCTTTCTGTCTCTCTGTCTCTGTCTTTCTGGTGAGCACACATGCCCTATAGCAAAAAACTCTCCAAAAAAAATTAGAAATTGTTCATTAGATTTCATAGATCTCTTATCCTATGAGTTATCCGGTGTGTACAAAACAGAAGCAGCATTTCAGCATAGTGTCATACTCCTATTTGTATTTATGAGAGGTATCACCCTTAGACTGGCGAGCAAGGCCCTGATTAGGAACACCAGTCACAGGGCTTCTGGTGCTTCAGTGTATCTTCTTCCAAACTGTCTTGGCTCTCCTCTGGCAGCTTGGACAGACAGGATCTCGAAGTGCCATGAGACCTAAGTGCCCTAAGATCAGAATCTAGGCCTGCTCAGTCCCAGTAGACAGCACTGCTTTTATGATTTAAGTATTTCTCCCCCAAAATCATGTTGAGGAACTTGGTTGAATTGTGAAAGTATTAAGACGAGTCTTAATCTGATCACAGTGATGAAAGGTGCACTCTTTGGGAGGAGATTGGGATTAAGTCCTCAGAGTGGGCCCTTTGAGTCCCAGCAGGTTTATACAGCGGGAGACAGACAGGGACACCTCTACGCCAACATGCTCTGTTCAAGCTGTCTCACCATATGCTATCCCATGCCAGAAAAAAGGCCATTATCAAATGCTGCCCTTTGATCTTGAAACTCCAAAGGAAGTGTGAATCTCCAAAAACATGAGCTAAGTAAACTTCTATTGTTCTATAAATCACTCAGACTCATATACCTATATTATTATCAACACAAATGACTAGAAAGAATGCGTTACACAAAATTTCCAAAATGCTCTCAAATGTCAGTACCAACCTGGATCCCTATGTAACCTAAAGGTTAATCTTTGTATCAGAGCCATCATAGCACTAAAGCACCTGTAAATCTTCATCCAGCCTGGATCACAGGTATACGGACACATTCAGTGTGTACAGGGAGTCCGCAGGACAAAAACTGAGAAGCTACCCATGTGGTTTCAGTTGCAGTTCCATTATGCCACTGTCTTTATCCCAAATGTGTAGTTTTTAAAGGCAAATACAGGGCCAGGAAGTGGTGTGATTTGTAAGGCACTAGACTTCAACATTGCTAACCATGATTCAAGTCCCAGACCGACCTGGTGCCTTGAAAATCACTCTGGGTATATGTGTGTGCATGCCCAAAATCCCAGGACAAGAATAGAGAAGAGATTGCAGTGTGGCCATCACCCCTGGGAAGGGGAGTAGTAATTTGTCATTTACTCTTTCACTGTCTCTTTGGCAAGCACACACACCATATGGCAAAAACCTAAAAACAAATAATAATAATATTTAAGTAAAAACAATGCTACCCAGAATCTCACCATTTACTATTTTTCATTAGCATCTGATTACATTGTGTTATTTAAAACTGAAGCTTTATAGACAAATTAGAAAATAAATATAACATAAAAGTAAAATCATAAGCACATGGTTTTTCAGTTTTATATAATTCTACCACTTATGAACATTCTGACTGGTCAGTATATGGAGATCTGCATATTTTATATGAATAATTTATTATGCATATTTTGTTCTACAATTTATTTAGTAACTCCGTCACTGGGTATTTTTCCTTACTTCCAAAGAAAGTAACATGTTGATAGACAATAAAGTGCATTTGGATTTGTTTTTTGATTCAGTTTGGCAGTAGTACTCAGTGCTGTTTCAGAAGAGATACAGTTATATAGTTACTGATAGAAGTATAAATTGGCGCAAATATTTTGAATAAAAATTTAGAAATATGTAGCCAGACTTGAAAATTAAACCTCCCATCTTGGATTTAGCAAATGTTTTTCTAACAAACTAATTCTGTAGAAAAAAATAATAAAAGTGTAAAGAAGGCAAATAAAAACATCTTTTAGAGAATTATGTATATTGCTCTGCTATTAGCTAGAGTAATTTCATTACATTTGAAAGCACTTGTAATAAAAGTAAATTTCCTGAAGGAATCCTTAAATTTTCTGTCTGTACTTCAGATTTATACAGTAATAATTTATCAGTTCCTTATGAAGAATATGTATCTAATTAATATTTACTTTTTATAGGCTCCAACAAAATAATACGAAAAATATTAATAAATGTCTAAAATAGCACAATCAAAATAAAGCAGAAAACAGTAAAATATTACATTTTTGAAATGACAGTTATCCCTGAAGTATCAATTATATATGAAGTGTGCTTTTACATTAATAAATAGCAATGAAATAGGACAAATTGCTGGGCTTCTTTTATTTTACCCTATGTTGAAAAACTACTTGATCTGACCAAAAAAAAGAGACTAATTCAATAAAATTAATTATCAAATCTAACTTCTTACATAAGTTTAACATGGAAGAGGACATTCTAAGCCAGATAAGAAACCTAAAACATGGAAAAGAAAAATAATTTTTAAAAACCAGTATTGGAGCCAGAAGATAGCATGGTGGTTAATGTGCTGGATTCTCATATGGCCTACCACAGCTCGAGTCTTGGACCCTGTGTCTTGAAAACCAGACTATACAGTGAACTCGAGCAGCTTACCCACAAAAATGTAAACAACCCAGTTAAAAAATGGGCAAATAAGTTAAACTGATTACTCACCAAGAATGACATATGAATGGCCAAAAAGCATATAAAAATACTCAGCATTACTTATCATAAGGGAATTGCAAAGCAAAACCACAATACTACTTAACCCCAGTCAGAATGGCTAAGATTAAAATAATAACCGAATTATAAATGTTGGCACAGCTTTGCTGAAAGGGAACGCTCCTACACTGTTGATAGTGGAGTGCAGACACTATGGAGAATAATACGGAGGTGCTTCAAAAACCTACAAATAGAATTACTGAATGACCCAGAAATTCCACTCCTGAGTATCCACCCAAATGAAATGAAAACATTCAATTCAAGAAACACTTGCACACCCATATTTATTTCAATATTATTCACAATAGCTAAGACATGGAATCAGCCCAAATATCTAAGAGCAGATGAGTGGGTTGAAAAATCAGACACATGTGCATGATGGAATACTTTTCAACAATTAAAGATGCTGATACTTTATACAAAGTGGACAAATGTGGAAAAGTTAATGTTAAGCAAAGCAAGCCAGGCTATGAAAGAGAGGCATTGATGTCCTTGCTTAATGCATACCAAATATCTGCACTCTATGGCAGAAACTAAAGGACAGGGAGGTATAAAAATAAGGGTGGGGACACCTGTAGACACTAAAGACAACATAGGAGGGAGTAGGTAGTGGGAAGTTGAGGGGAGGGAATTAGGGGAAGTAAAAACATTTAACAGATGCAAAAATGAAAGTGAATCTGTTGATAATAAATGTGAAAGGTAATGTCTTGGATTAGACTAAAATGCACTGTATTCATGCTGGGAAAAATCATTATGTACACAGTAAGAATGTACCATAATTAAATGTAAAGAAGTGAAAATAATAACAACAATAATAATAAAGAAAAGAAATCACACCAGGCCTGAATGCTTGTGTGCCCAAAGTCCCAGGAGGAGAATGGAAGAAAAGGGATTGCAGCAGCATGGTCATCTCCCCTGGGGGGGTTATTTCTGTTTCCCTGTCTTTCTCTCTTTGTCTCTACCTAAAAAATGTATATGTCCTATGGCAAAAATCTAAAAAATAAAAAAAGCAATATGTAATTCAGACAAATGTGACTGTTAATAATAATTACTAATATTGATAATGCTTTTTAATAAAAAGATACAAAAAAATTCAAGTCATTTTAGAAATTCTAAGGTCCCATTAACATATTAAGACATGGTTGATTTTTTATGATTTATATAAGTGTGTTAGCTACACCAAAAAATTATATTTTCATCCACTTAACTGGCAAACTAAGCACCATCCAAACTTTCCAAATCTCAGAAAAGTTAGTTCAAAATGAATCACAGACAGAAATATAAAACATGAAACTATTAAATTCCTAGCGAATAAAATGAGAAAAACACCTAGATGACTTTGCGTTCAGTGGTAACATTTTACATACACCAGTTATAATTTATGAAAAAAAATTTGATAAGTAGGGCCTTATCAAATTAAAATCTCTTGTTCTATAAAATGTAGTATTAAAAAATTCGAAGAAAAAAAAGACTGGGAGAAAATATTTGCAAAAGATACACTCAATAAAGCATTATTATTGAACATATACACAGTCTTAAAACTCAACAGTCAGAAAACAAACCACCCAATTTAAAAAATGAACCAGACTTTTAATACATGTCATCAAAGAATATATACAGATGGCAAATAAGCAAATGGATAGATGTTCCACATCATACGTCATCAGGAAACTGCAAACAGAAACAAGATACCACCCTGCATTTAATAAAATGATCAAAACCCAAAAACTGATAACACCAAATACTCGCTGTGATGTCAAGGAACAGAAAATCTTTCTTCTTTGCTGGTGTGAATACAAAATGATATTGCAGATTTTTAAGGCATTTTGGTGATTTCTCACAAAATGAAACATACTCTTACCATATGATCTATCAATCATACTCTTTGATGTTTACCCAGAGAAGTTGAAAACTTATGTCAACACATAAGGCTTCAGGTGGATATTTACAGCGACATTACTCATAATTGCCAAACCTTGGAAGCAACCAAGGTGTCCTCAATAGATGAATGGAAAAGTAAACTGCGGTACATCCAAACAGTGGAATGACTATTATTCAGCACTAAAAAGAAATAAGCTTAGACCAATCTGGTAACCTACTAGTTAAGGGAGCCAGATCCACATGACCAACTGCACTTAGGACCCCGACCAAGCGGCTGGAAAAAACACAAAAAGGTCATGTTATGTGTCTGTGTGCCCCAAATCCTGACAAGACAGATAAATAGACGAGACAGGAATGCTGTACCCCACTGTAGCAGATGTTTTCTTCCTTTCTCTCTCTCTCTCACTCTCTGTTGTTTCTCTCTCTCTCTCTCTCTCTCTCTCCGTGTGTGTGTGTGTGTGTGTCTTTCTGTAAATGACATGTGGCCTGTGGCAAATAAAAAAAAGGATATTAATGAACTAACAAGTCATGAAGAGAGATGGAGGAAATGTCAATGTACATTACTAAATGAAAGAACCAATTTGAAAAGCCTACAGACAGTGTAAATTGAAATACATGAAATTTCTAAAAATGTAAACTATGAAGACAGGAAAAAGATTTGTGGTTCCCACGGAGTTTTCAGAAGATCAGAATTTTTACAAGAGAAAAATAAATGCTCTGTAGAATACTATAATGATGGATACATGTCATAAATTGCTGAAACCCGTAGAATGTACACCAACAGTGAACCCTAATGTGTACTATGGATTATGGGAGATTATGAAGTGACAATGTAGAGTTACTGGTTGTAACAAATTTACTACTCTGATGGAAGATATTGCTAATGGTGGGGGCAGGTGAAATATGGAAAATCATTGTACTTAATTTTGTTGTGAATCTACAACTGCTCTAGAAGAAAAAGACTATCTGTAGAGGTGAAAACAAATTCTGTTTAGGAAGAAGGGAATGAATAAGACATTTCTGAACATGTACATTATGTTATATTCAGCAGGTATGAAAAAAATTGAGTTTGGGACCAGCAGTTAACATAATGGCTATGTCGCTGGACTCCCAAGTAGTCGACCACGGTTTGAGTCCCGGACCCGGTGGCTTAAATTCACGCCAGGCACGTGTGCGTGTGTGTCTAAGATCCTGAGAGGAGAATGGAGGAGAAGGGATTGCGGCGTGGCCATCCTCCCTTGGGGGTGATTTCTCACTTTCTGTCTCTCTGTCTCTCTATGTCTGTCTGGCGAGCACACACGCCCTATAGCAAAAACCTCTTCAAAAAAAAAAATTGAGTTTGAAGTGTATCTATTGAGTTGGATAGTTGTCTAGGATATATTTTTACAAAAGGAAAACAAAGCTGTAAATAAATGTTATGTAATACCAATTTTAAGAGAAACAAGATATAAAAATACTGTTAAAAAGATCATTTTATGTAGGGACCAGCAGTTAACCTAATGGCTATGTCGTTGGACTCCCACGTAGTCAACCACGGTTCACGTCCCGGACTCGGTGGCTTAAAACTCACGCTGGCGCGTGTACATGCGTGCCCAAGATCCCGAGAGGAGAATGGAGGAGAAGGGATTGCGGCATGACCATCTCCCCTGAGGGGTGATTTCTCGCTTTCTATCTCTCTGTCTCTCTCTGTCTGTCTGTCTGGCGAGCGCATGCACCCAATAGCAAAAAAAAAACCTCTCAAAAAAAAAGATAATTTTATGTATAGGAATGTTTAAATTAGCATGGAGTATGATGAGGGTGGCGTGTATGCTTACAAATATAATCATATTTTCTTTCTAAAATGTATCCAGGAGGAGCCAGCATGTGACTTTGTGGTTATGGTGCTGGACACTCCTATATGGCAAACCATGGTCTGAGTCCCAGACCTAGCTGCTTGAAAATCATGCCGGGTGGATGTGCGTGCATATCCAAAATCCCAAGAGGAGATTGGAGGAGGAGGGACTGCATCATAGTCATCTCTCTTGGAGGGGTTATTTCTCACTTTCCTTCTCGCTGTATACAAAAAAATATCTCCAAACAATGATTCAAAAAAAGTTGAGATTCTATTTGTATTATAATATACATTATGACTTGGGTCAAATTATTTCCATCTTCTGGCTACAAAACTCCTACAAATCTGGTCAGTAGGATAGAACAGAGTAGAGTATCAATAAAATTAAAGAAGGTTAACAGTGAAGAGGAGATGAAAACTAGACATGCCATTGTAAACCAACACTCCCATGACTGACCTGAGAGTTCTATATATTAATTACCAAATGTAGACCAGAGAAATAATGTTGAAACTTAACTAATCACATAAAACGTTGTTGTTAAAGGGTACACAGTGGCGAAAACCAGGGCTAGGAAAAAAAAAAAAAAAAACAATTCTCTCATACAGATACCTATGAAAAAAATCACGTTTATTTCTGCTGGGCTATTCTGGGTAGTTGCTCCACTGCACCGTCTTAATACAGGTTTGAGATGAAAATGTGTCTGATGTTCATTATCACAAAATCTGCAAGCCAAGCAATTAATGGAAAAAGAGGACTTTTACAAATAACTCTTGTCAACTCAACTAAAGCAAATGTAAATTTGAATTCTAATTTCTAAAGATAAAGATTCCATTCTTCTTGATAGGATAATAACACAAATTAATTTATCAAAACGTAAGAAAGTTTTCAGAACTACTTTAATGATAAGCAAAGTTCTGTTGAATAGTAATAAATTTTATAAAAACAGGATAAAATAATAGGATTAAAGGGGAGAAAATCTATTTCTCATTTTAGATGTCAGGAAATAAATGTTAGGCAATTTTTTAAAAAACAATAATCTTTTAAAAAGTCCCTACTATCTCATTTTTATCATCTGAAATTACCAAGAGTTAGAGGAAAGGGAGAACATTAGACATGAATGCATTCAATGCTGTATTTCTTTACTTCCTATTGTATTTATCTCTGATTCAAAGAAAGAACCATTTCCTCTCTTTTTATAGACTCCTCACCTGCACAATTTGCATTTCCTCCCAAAATATCTTCATAAATCATTTCCTTCATTACATTCATGCCCTTATAGTTAGCAATATGCCACCTCCAACCTGGTTCTCAATAACCTTCTATTGAACTGAGTTTACTTGATTTTCAAAAATATGTGGTTAGACCAGTGGAGATGCACTGGAGCCAAAGGCAGAGCATCAAATCAGAATATGATAAATGAGCAAAATATTACTTATGGGTAAAAAAGGTTAAAAATTATCTGTTAACTGATACATTTTAAGAGTCGTCTAGAAAATCTTGAAATCACATTAAGATACAATTGTGTCAAAGGGGCTATATCACACAAAATATTACTTTGCCATTAATAATTTACAGGAATTAATGAATATAATCCACATTAATAGGAAAGATCAAATCAGATGTTAAAAAATAATAAATATATTCAGTTATTACAGTGATATACATCAGAGGAATTTTTTTTATCTTCATGATAGAAGTTAAATAATAGTTGCCAGTTGCAAATTCACATGCCCTCTGGCAAAAGAAAAAATTGTGCCTAGTATGCCAACATTGAAGATCAATGATCAGGGACCTTGGGACCAGCAGTTAGCATAATGACTATGTCGCTGGACTCCCATGTACTCGACTGCAGTTCAAGTGCCGGACCTGGTGGCTTAAAACTCACGCCGGGTGCATGTGTGTGTGTGCCCAGGATCCCGAGAGGAGAATGGAGGAGAAGGGATTGCGGCGTGGCCATCCCCCCTGGGGATTGGGGGGTGATTTCTCTCTGTGTCTGTCTGACATCGCTCACGCCCTGTAGCAAAAACTTCTAAAAAAAAAATAAAAAAGTACTAGAGACCTCTATTTCCCCCTCATTGATCTTTTCTCTGGTCAGTTAGATACATATACCCTTAGATTTGGGCACATCAAGTGCAGGCCTCACCACTGAACTGTTATCTTTCCTGTTGGGCTAGTTTTGGGGAATATGGTTGGGTAGAGTGACTCATATGCCAAGTGAATAGTCAGAGATACATCCAGTGTAGACTTCACCGTTAATAGGCCTGGATCACCAATGCCTCAGTAACACTGGCCCTGAGATGCTGTTTCTACAGCAGGGTTTGAGCAGGACATGGACAACTCGTTTTCCCGATAGTAAGGTCATTTTTGTTATTGAGGGTAATTTGTTTTACAGACTAATGATGGTTTAGTTTCCAACCCAACAAAGGTAGTTATTAATAAGAAAATAGTAATGATTGCAATATCATGAATTCCATGAGGGTTGACGTTTTGTACACTCTGGTGTCAATAGTGTCCCACTATTGAAATGATGATTTTTTTGTTCCTTTCCTAGGTTTTAAAACAAAAGAATAAGGCATTTGTAACTCTTTCACATGATTTCATTGCCAGTTATATGACTATGGCAATTATGAAAATAGCAGTTTTAAATAAAGCTTCTTGTATTTTTAATCCATACAAACATTTAGTGAAACGTGCTTTTGCTGACTGTAGTAGTATGGCTTTGGAATACTTTCAAATGTACATTTTGCATCAGTTTAGTTGAAATATTTACCTTGTTCTTCCCTAATTACCTGTATATCAAGTTAATTTTGACTTGTTGCTTGCTTTGTAATTCTATGCAGTAGGCCTACAGTGCAATAAAATTATATGTATAGCATAAATTTATTCAAATTCCACATATAACTTGTATATATATATATATATATATACATATATATATATATATATTTAAAGTATCTCTAAAACATCAATATTTGCTGGTACTTTCAAAAAGATTAGTGTCTTATGCTTATTCCATGGGTGCCCAAAGTCCCCAGTGGACAATGGATGAGTGGGGACTGAGGCTGGGGCGATAATTTCTCACTCCCCCTGCTTATATCTCTCTCTGGCAAGTACACATGCCCTGTAGTAAAAACTGAAATAAACTGAATAAACTGAAATAAAATAAAAAAAACAACAGGTTCATTTCCAGCAATGTGATAACTTTTTTATGCTTAGTAGATCATTCCCACATATAAACAATTTATGATTTCTTACTGTATTCCAGAAATCGATATTAGTATAAATTAACCTCAATTTGGAAACACTTTAAAATATTTTGACAGGTCATTACCATTTTCCCTGAGTGTTCCTTACGATATAAAATATTTGTTACATGCGATGTATATGCCAAAATGGGCGAATCTTTCATTATGTAAGAATCTTCTATAACAGTTTTGGATGTCTTTATAATCTTTTGAAAACCAAAATAGGCAATATATATGAATGTGATGAGAAAAGTGTAAATTTTCTAAAAAAATTATTTTATTAGGAAAAGGAGCAAAAAATGTGTTTTTCCCCTAAAACAAAAGCTCTTCTAGTTCAATAGAAATACTATAAATTTTGAAAGGGAGCAGTTAGAAATTCTGCATGATAGTGCCCCGGTTTAATAATACTGACTCTTTCTATCAATTTCTATTTACATGAGTGTTTACTTTTTTATTCAAATTGCAAATGTAAAGACTTTATCATTTTCCCTTGTTTTTCACTGAGAAATTTTGAAAATCCCTACTTTTTGT
This sequence comes from Tupaia belangeri chinensis, assembly GCF_000334495.1. Classification (NCBI taxonomy): domain Eukaryota; kingdom Metazoa; phylum Chordata; class Mammalia; order Scandentia; family Tupaiidae; genus Tupaia; species Tupaia belangeri. The sequence continues at coordinate 476,355 of NW_006160160.1, forward strand.
ATGTGTGCTATCCAACTCCTGTCCTGTGAGATAACTTTAGACAATAAAGTACTATGCTCGAATAAGTTTAAAGTTTATATCTAAACTTTATATTAAAGTTTATATTCAAAGTATATATTGTCATATTGAAAGTTCTGATGAGCCCTATAGGATGATATGTTTAAACTGAAAACTTTTACTCTTACTTTTTAGCAAAGAAAACATTCCTCAAAATTTTGGAACTTACTTTACTCCCTTAAAGCCTTATAATACTAGCAAATAGGCTATGAACAATGAATAAGGATGTGTCCAGTGTTTGTGTATAGTAAGCTTTCAGAACACCAGACTCAGAATCAGAAATGAAATGGTTCATTCTCCCTTCATCACTGAGGAGGGTAAACCATCTTGAATTTCTACATTCCCTCATGCTAATAAGTCCTAATAGAAGTGTTGAAAGATATGAGCAGAATGTGCTTATGGCTCTTAGCACATACCTTACACTGTAGTGACTACTTAACACATAGTAACTATTCTGGATTTATTTACTTTATGATTTTGAAGGAATAGATTATCTTCCTTACCATTATCCGTGATTTCTAAATGATAAAAATTACCTGTAAAAGGTCTAAAAAGATTGAATGAAAGGCACAAATCCCTATGAGAAAGTTATCTGGCTTTCAAGAGTTCAATGATAGTTCTACCCAAAGGGCATTTGCCATAATCAAGCATTACTAAGTCTAAAACACGACTTTTCTAAAGGACCAGAACAGATCCATCTAAAAAAGACAGAGTACGTTATCTAAGCTCGAGACTGGTGATAAAGCCAACAATCTAATGCAAATCAATATACAAAAAGAAATATAACTAGAGTTATATTTGAACACTCAAGTTGGAATACATACTTTATTCTCTCCATTTTTTTCCTCATAGATCTTTTGGTTAATGAGAGTATAAGGGCACATTTTCTAAATAAGCATAAATTCAGAACAGATAACTTGTTTAATCAAATATATGCCAGGAAATATACTAGATGCTCATTATTTGATCCGATACTACAATGACTTTAGACTGAGTTAATTTTTTTCTTTCTTTCTTCCCCCCTACCCCAGTGCATGTGGAATCCCCATAGACACAGAGAGAGAGAGACAGACAAAGAGACAGAGACAGCGGGAAAGTAAGAAAGCACCCTCCCCCCAGGGGATATGGCCATACTGCAATTCCTTTTTCTACATTTTCCTCTTCAGATTTTTGGACACACACATATACATGCTGGGTGTGTCTTTTACTGTGTCTGAGACTCAGGCTACATGATAGGTCATATGTCATTTGCTATCTTTAAGCATGGTCAACCACGTGGAAGTCCAGTGACTTAACCACTAGGTCACCTGCTGATACTATGATCTGCCATCTTAATCACTAAACCAGTGGCTGGTCCCAAGATTGAGTTTGTTTTCTGTAGTTTTTTCTTTTATTCTTTATTTCTTTTCTATGTTTTTGCACTTTTTAATTTTACATTTAATCATTGTACACCTTTACAATGTACAAAATGTTTTTTATAGCATAAATACAGTGCATATCAATACAGTAAAAGATATTACCATATGCACTGTCGTCATCAGCAGATATCTTTTCATTCATGTGTTATTTTTTTGATCCCCTTTCTTCCACCCCATGCTAGTCAGCTCTTTCTACATTGTGTCTGGTATCTACAGTTGTCCTCCCTACCATTGTACCTTCCTTCCCATCTTTCAGAATCTTTCATGGGGTACAAACATCTGGTATTTGCTGAATAGAGACCCACAGTGTCAGTCTTTCATAGACTGTCTTTCTTCACTTAGCATTAAAACTTCCACATTCACCCACTTTGTATCAAATATCAGTGTCTCTCTTTAAAAAAAATACAAAAAACTTCACAAAAAAATAAGGCTTCAGGGAATGACAAATGAATACAATAAAGCAGCAGGATATGAAATCAACATACACAAATCTATAGCATTATTTTTACACCAATAATGAACAGACAGAGGTAAGATTAAAGAAAGTGCTCTCATTTACAATAGCCACACAGAAAAAAAGAAAAACAAACAAGAAAGAAAGCTATGTACAAGAAAAACTGTAGTTGTCTCTCCCAATGTAAATTATCTTCGCAATGATGTCAAAATACTTTTATCTCATTGAACATGATTGTTTCTCTAATGTGCATAATTTAGTTGGACAGCTCAAATATTTGTCTTTTATTTTTTTATTTATTTGTTTCTTCCAGGAAAAAGAAAATGTGTGTGAGAAAGAGAAAGGCAGTCCTAACAGGGCCGTCATATTTCAATCCATCCCCCAGCTCAGCCAGGCTGGATCACAGGAGGGTGCACTTATGTGCGGCACATAGAGGGAGCCTCAGATGTGAACCCAGGGCTTCCCCATGTAAGTTCAGCGTCACAGAGCATTGTGTTACTACTGCACCTCAAGGTGGTCCCAAAGATTTATTTTCAATACTTTCCTTTTCATATTTTCTGAAGCTACCTAATTCCTCTGTGGCTGAAGCTTTCCATATTTTTCTCTTAGGAATGTATACTTGCAGTCAAGTCCTTCTCTACCATAATGTATCAGTAATGTTGGTGTATTTTTGCCTTCATTTCTCACACATTAAGGCCATTGGTCCAACCTTATAAAAACACATGATCATTATTATTATTATTGATTATTTGAGTTAAAGGAGGTATCTCACGGTAGCCCCATTGAGCACATTTCATTGTCATCAAAAGAAATATAACTAAAGGCTTTCCAAAACACAAGAAAAAGGAAATAATTTTGTTTACTAAACAAAGCATATAGTTTAAAGAGAGAAATAAGATAGAAAGAGAGGATATTCTTTCAGCTAAATTCGGAAAAAAAAAAAAAGATCCATCTGATTATCTTAGAATGCCTAAAACTGATGCAAAATTAGATTTTACACAGTGTAAAGGCATTTGGGGTGGAACAAAATAGCGTAGTGTGTTTACGTCTGTGGGGTACTAAGATTTGGCTACTTATTTTCCATTTATTAAGGAAAGATTTCAGGTAGTATATAGAAATCCAAATTATCCTTTGTTTCATACTCTAGCATTCCTAGTTTTATTTGAAATAACAATTATACAATTCTTGTTTATGGTAGCAGAAAGAACATCTTCCATCTTTTAAAGAACAATTCCATCCGAATGTTCCCATGTAAAATATACTCGCCGCAGTAAGAGTTTTATATAAAAGTTTCTACACAGCTGATCACCCATTTCCCCCGGAGTCAATTATTTTTAAATTTTCAATCTGGGCTTAGGCCTAGTCATTGTGCCAAAGGGAGTTTCAATAGGGTTTGTAATGACTTGTTACTTGTACTGAGCTTTCTCGGGCAACTTTGATTCTGCTTGATCTATTGTTGCATTTGATTTTATAGATCACTGAGGACTGCACAACCACTTCTAGCACCGTGTGTAACTTTTGAAGTCTAATCTTACTTGCCTTCACCCAACAAATGTGCTGGACATACACATTAGCAAGGCATTTGTTCCTCTTAGATATGCCAATGCCAGATGCCAATCCTCCTCAGCATATAGAATTAAAGCTACCTTGTGTAAATAAATATATTTGTAATGAGTTGGATTAGTAATGTTTAAAGGATAGAATTGTTGTTCCTTGCCTATAATCTCCTTGCCAGGTGTTGGACTACTGCCTGCATTTTTCTTGGTTGATAAATCAATTGCTGTTGTTTTCACAGTAAAATCCTAGAGGTTATGTTACATTACAATTTTATGATGCACCTTTACGCAAAACAGCTGTTTCATAATCTTCTCTCAGTCACCGGAAGAATAAAGAATAATGTTAAGTTTTTGTTTCCAGCTATTCACTTATTGATAGGAGTAGTTAGGTATTGTTGTAAGTAATGCCTTAAAACGAGAAATACACCACTGAAGGCAGTGCAAGTAATGAAAACTAACAAGCAAAAGACCTGTTTTGACAATAGCCTTTCTGTGCTTTATTTCAGTAACTTCTCTTTGGGCTTCCTAGTATACACTAACAGCCCTTAATGAACGGCCCTCCTTTCCATTTATCTTCTCTTTTGTGTACCCTCCGAGGTAACAGGCATTCATCACTTCTTACATGATGATGCTTTCGGTAATGTAAACAAAATAATGGCACTCTTAGGCAAAGACGATGCTCCACACTTTCGAATCTTAGCCTTTCTCTATTGGTCATTTCTAGGATTTTTCTGATGACATTCTGAGCTTCGGAACTCTTTGGGTTTTTATAAGCCCATGTCCAACTTCAAAGTATGGCTTAGGGAACTCACCACAACCTGGTACCTGACAATGCTCCAACTCCATCCTCTGCTGCTTCTCATTACCCCCTGCATGTTATGGCAGAACTAAAGCAATGGCGATTTCAAGAACACGTGTAATTGCTTATCTTTATGCTGTTTCTTAAACCTTTAACACTGAGGCCTCCTAATAAGATCCTCAGATACGCTTTACTAGTCCTAGCACATGTGATATTCATTCCACTGAAATCTGCATATTCACCCGTCTCTTCCAGTACTCTGAGAACTCTTCAAAGGAATGAGGTCCATTTGGTATGTGTAATTCTAACATCTGGCTTTATAACGTAATCAATAAACGGTGTTCTCCCTTTTCTATTCTAATTAAAACTTGCAGTTGAGATGTCCATCCTTCAAGTAAAATAAAATAATTGAAAATGTATAAGTTTGTTTTAAATAAGATATATTTAAATGTTTTTTATTTAAAACAATTTAACCGTTTTTAAATTCATATGTAAGAGTGGTGTATGTTTATGGGATAAGGTATGACTTTTCAATACTGTATACAACATGTACTAATCTTATCAGGACAATAAACATATCCATAATTTATAGTATTTATCTTTGTACTATTAAGATTGAGTATCAGAACCAGTAGTTGGTATAGTGGCTATGTCGCTGGACTCCCGTGTAGTTGACCATGCTTCAAGTCCCGGACCTGGTGGCTTAAACTCACGCCAAGCGTGTATGCATGCGTGCCCAAGATCCCCAGAGGAGCATGGAGGAGAAGATATTGTGGTGTGGCCATCCCCCTGGGCGAGTGATTCCTCACTTTCTGTCTCTTTGTCTCTGTCTTTCTTGTCTCTTTCTGTCTTTCTGGCAAGTACACACACCCTATAGCAGTAACCTCTCAAAAACAAAAAAAAAGATTCAGTACCTTTTCTTCTAGTTATTTTGAATTAGGCACTAAATTACTATTAACTATAGTTACTCCACTGTGTTTAGAACTCATTCCTCCTATCTTACTGTAATTTTTTTAATCTCTTTACAAAATTCTCCTATCCTCTTCTCTGTTCCTCTTTCCAGATTTTAGTATCCACCATCCCAGTCTACTTTTCTGGGCTATAAATATTTAACTTCCACAATTAGCATTTATGTTTCATTGCTGGCTTATTTCATTTAGCCTATTTTTCTTTAGGATCATTCATGTTGTAGCAAATGATAGGATCTCATTTTATGACTTAATAATGTGTCACTGTGTGTGCCTATCACATTTTCTTTATCCATTCATTCACACTTAAGTTGATTCCATATCTTATCTCTGTGAATAGTGTTGCAATACATATGGGGGTGCAAATATCTGTTTAACATTCGGATTTCTTTTCCTTTGGATGTATACCAAGTAGTGGGATAAATATGTGACATTCATTCATTAACTGTTCATCCATTGTTTTATTTTAAACAGCATTTTAGGTGTGGCTAAAAAAATTAAAATGACTATTTTTTGCCCTTGAAAAGTAATTAAAAAGCTATCACCTCCAAACAAAGCCCTGATTTTATAGTTGTAATTTTAACCTCTCTACTTGCATTTTGCCTTTTTTCTTTGTTGCTTTATCAAGGACATTGCTTCTGAAATCATTCCCTTTTTCTCTAGAAACAGTAATTTTCCTTCCTCTACTGGATTATTCTCATGAATAAATATGCTCTAGTGATTCATATTAATTTTTTTAAAAATTTAAATCTGTTCATTCTACATTCACTTACATCAACAGACTTATTTCTCCATGGCTCTCCACAGGAAATATATGCATTGTCGTTCCCCCCCCCAACTAGTAACAACTTATTCAAGCCACTATAATCTTTTGGCAAGAAACTAGAATTTGTTTACAATTTACACAGAATCACTCATGCCATTTCCGTTTTCCACTCATCATTTAAAGAAAATTTGTAAAAAAATATACACCAGATACTATTACCTTTTTAAAACCCTAGAAAGGTTTCTATTACTCTTAGAATAAAATTTAAATTATTTGCTCTGATTTAAGGCTGTATGTGATTTTGACCTAATTTCCTTCTGAACTCCCCCCTCCCAACATAATTGAAGGTGTGATACCCCACCCAGATTCTTTATTTTCAAGGCTGTGTACTTCCCTCAAGCTCATGGAAGCGTTGACTGCTCTGTTTACAGTTCGGCTCTCTTCCTTTAAATTGCCCTCAGTTAGCAGGAGCTTATTGGCAGCAAAGTTAGATTCTCTTGCTGTGTGGTTCTTGATATATGAACAACTGAAAAGACATGGTGGACCCGATCCATTGCTTCATTGTGATCTGAGACCATGCTGTGCCATTTATGCTCCCAATACCATCACCTTGCTTAGATTTCCCTTTCCTATTATACTTTACCATCTTCCTTAAAGGAGATTTTATTTTCCTTCTGTTGAATATTTCCTCAAAAATGTCATGCAAAACACCGCTTACACCTCCTGGAGAGGATGAAAAATGTCAGAGGATGGGAGACAGGGAATCAAGGGGGAAAAATACGTAAAACAGTTAAGAAACACAAAATGGAAAATTATCTGTTGAAGATAATAGGTATAGTATTATCTTTAATTGGGCCAGTATTCAGTGTATTCTGGATGGGAAAGTTCATCTTCTATGTTGTAATGAAATACAGTGGATTAATGCAAAATAACATGTTTCTTAATTTACAAAAAAGAACTATTACAGGGACCCAATCTAGTATATATTCACTTTCACTTTAATTGTAACATCTTTTTTTCTGATGCAAGTAAATTTTCATCCCACATTATGATCTTTCAGCTTTTCCTTCATCAGTATATATTATTTTAAAAAATTAGAATTATTCTTTAATTTAGTTTATTCATTTATTTATTTGAATTTGACCAGAGGAAGAGATACTGAGAGAAAGAGAGAGAGAAGGAAAGTGAGAAAGCAAGCCACTAGGTCTGGGACCTGAACTATGGTCAGCCATGTGGAAGAGCCCAGCGTCTTAACTACCATGCCACCTACTAGTTCCCATCAGGATATACTCTTAACTCATTAAGTTTTACAAGATCAAGGTGCTGTATTTTTATAATTGTCTATGGTTACATTTTATTTTTAGATGCTTCTTTTTTATTGACAATGTTCCTTTATGAAACACAATTTGTATAAGAACAGGAATTTTTGTCCTTTATTCTTGCCAGTGTTTCTACAAAATTTAGAAGGATGCTTGGAACATAATAAATGTTTAACAGATATCTGCTCTTTGAGCAGTTGCCTGTAAGGCAAAGACAGTTTATCCACAGACTGTATAGACATGGTTGTTTCTATTCATCCCTTTTCAAAAAATTCCCCTAATAGTTCTGGAGACATAATACTCTCATGGTTTACCCCTAACTTGTTGGCTGCTGTTCTTACACTCATTTAAGTTAGACCAATGAACCTGAGACTTTAGTGAAAAAATTGTATGCCCATTTTATAGACTGAAGTTATTGTTTTTTTTCTATGTCACTTTTCTATCCTATTCTGGCTTGAAAAGCTTTTAAGGAGAAGTGACACTGCTCCATCAGTATTATGTACATAATGGATGAGCCCAGTATACTTTTTACTATCTTGAGAATGCTTACAAGAAGTAAAAATTTCTCAACACTTCATCGTACTAGAAAGAAATCTGTAGTGATAAATCTGGTCTGCAAGTCTGTATACTGTATTAATAAGGATTCACTAAGAAACAAAACTAAGAGAATACACACACATACATGCATGCATGCACACATATATACATTTATGATCTGTATACTACATAGCATATACTATAAGTTATTGAAGTATATAATTAGGAAGGCTAAGAAGTCTCAAGATCTGTAGCAGACAAGCTGGAGATACAGCAGACAGAATATCAGTTTCAAGATGCAGGAGTTGCTGATGTTTTAACTGGAGTCCAAAGGCAGGAAGAGGCCAGTGTCCTCACTAGAGCAAACAGGCAGAAATTCCCTTTTATTCATGGGAAAGTTCACCTTTAGTTTTAGTTAGTCCTTTAGCTTTGTTTTTGATTGTTTGTTTTGTTGTTTTGTAGTTTTTGCCATTGGGACATATTTACTCCCTGTAGAGACAGTAGGAGGGGAAAGTGAGAAATAACTCCCCCAAGGGGGAGATGACCACACCAGTAATCCCTTCTCTTTCATTCTCCTCCTGGGATTCTGGGCACCCGCACACACCCGGCATGATATTTAAGCCACCAGGTCCAAGATTCAAACTATTGTCAGCCAAGGGAGACCAGCACCTTAACCACCATACACCTCCTGGTTCTAGTTCTTCAACAGGATCCACACATACACGCACTTTGAATAAGAAAGAAGATTCAGTTTTTCAGTCTATTGATTAATATGTTAGTCTCTTCTAAACACTCTCACAGTTACAACCAGAAAAACGTTTGAACAAATTTCTGGGCAACTAATGGTCTAGTCGAATGGACATGTAAAATGAATCCCCACAAATACTAATAAATTTTTATCCATAAAATAATTTTTGTTCTTGTCACACTTCTGGAAGTTTCTGATTTAAAGACAGCATGGGCATTTTATAATTTTATGTTAGCCAGACTATATGAGTTTGTGATTGTGTGTATACACATGCATATGTACTTATTTATTAATACACACAAAAAAATCTTAATTCTCATATCTTATTTTTTGGATAGAGTAGGAAAGATTCCAACCTTTGGAAAACTTTCAACCCAAAACTGAATAATCAAATTTTGGTAAATTTCCTAATTAAGATATTAAGAAATATTAGTACACAAGTTATATCAACCTGTGTTTATTGTATGTTAATTTCCCCTTGACTGTTGCTTGTTTATTCTGTTAGCTATTACTGAATACACCTAACATTTGAATGGTCAGTGTGCTTTATTCTGTCTAGTTAGAAAATATATCCGTTAAGAATTTGGAAAACTATGGGACCAGCAGTCAGAGTAATGGCTATCGCTGGACTCCCATGTAGTTGAACATAGTTTGAGTCCTAGACCTGGTAGCTTAAACTCATGCTAAGCACATGTGTGTGTGTGCCCAAGATCCTGAGAGGAGAACAGAGGAGAAGGGATTGCTGCATGGCCACCCCTCCTAGGGGGTGATTCCTCACTTTCTGTCTCTCTTTGTGGTGAGCACACATGCCCTATAGCAAAAACCTCTCAAAAAATAAAAAGGATTTGAAAAACTAGACATGTTGAATTATTAATGTTGAAACTAAATAAAGTATTCTTTAAATTCCTTTATAACTCATATCTTGTTCAGAGACATAAAGCAGACCATTTAAACAACATTATACATTATATGATATATTTTATATATTGAACTCATTTTACTGCACTTTTTTCCATAGAAAAGGCATTCATACTACACCTTATTTCTTACAGACAAAAGATGTTTTGATTTGAATAAGATGCTATAGTCTCCATCAACGCACACTTTGTTATACAAAACATGTTTGCATTCTATGTTCGAACATAATTTCACTTGGGAAAGTCACCATGCTGTTCTACCCACACTTAGGAACATTACAATACAACATACTATTTTTATATATCTAAAATTAGTGTGCTATGAAGCATTTAAGTGAAAAGAGCAGGATATAGCTATCTTATAAAAATAGCCATATCAAAAAAAGAAAAAAAAAATAGGGATTTTATCACCTGGTAATCAGAGTACTTTCTTCAGTAATCTGGGAATCTGAAGTGACGTTCTTTTAAGCAGTTCTAATTTGCTGTGAAATGCATACGTTACATGAATTCATACACTTCCTTACATTTTCTGTAGAAATATTACCATTTTCACCTAATCATTACTGAAGCAATAAATCTTCCAAAGTTACAGAGCTAAGAACAGGATGGAAATAGGCTCGGTGAAATAATGCCACACACCAATATGACAAATTCTACTTTCTATGAAATACAACTTTTTTTTCTCAAAAGCAGACATATTTTAAATTATAACTACTTATATTGATGAATACCTTGTGAAGGTTTGGGTGATTATATCAATTTAACATTTCATGTATTAATGAATTAATTCTAATATATTAAATGGCAAGATTGAGATTATGTGACTCTTAAGTACTACTACTCATAGAGAATTTTCTTGATAAGAGATCATCGGTTTTATCCCAACTGTCTGACAGTTATGAATAATTTTCAGGCCAGAGTGACTAAAATGACTCCAATCCATTTTAAAGTTAATGAATTCCATTCTATTATATCGGTACAAGAGATTTACACTCAGCGCAGAACTAATGTAAGATGAGAAGATTTTATTAACAAAAATCTAAGTAGCAGGAAAATCAAAAGATAGGTCTATTGTTATGAGGTGTTTGGGCAGATCTTAAACAAGAATACCAACTTCCAATGGATTTGGGGGGAAATCTGAAAACAGGAATTTTTGGTAACCTAGGTGAGCCAGGTTTTGCATTCCATTTGTCCCCATGCCCGTGTTTCACTGGGAATCAGAGAGACAGTGATGATTGAGAAGTCTTTCAACAAACCTCTCAAAGAGTATTATCTGGGAAACAAATTACATTGCCTTACAAAATACCTCCATGCCTGTGGGTCATTCATGTAAACTTTCTTGACTGTATAAGGTCCTGTAGTCTTTTATTTTAAAATTAGGTTAAAAGGAATTAGCTAACAAATTTAAATTATGAAGATGATTCTAACAAATCCCTTTAAAATGCAGTGCGTTTTCAGAATCCTTACAGTTTCAGAAATGCTGGTCAATTTTCACTTTCTTCTTTCAGTTAGGCTCTATTAGTGTTCATCAATCCTTCTAGTCAGAAAATTCTTATTTACCATTATACTTTGTTGGCATCTAAGATTGTGATGGATAAAGTGGGAATGTTTTTCTTAATGTACCAGTTTGACTCTATCAAAAATCAGACTTGGGACCAGCAGTGAGCGTAATGGCAATGTTGCTGGACTCCCATGTAGTCGACTGCAGTTCGCGCCCCGGACCCGGTGGCTTAAACTCACACTGGGTGCGTGTGCGTGCGTGCCCAAGATCTCGAAAGGAGAATGAGAGAGAAAGGATTGCAGCATGGCCATCCCTCCTGGGGGGTGATTTCTCCCTTTCTGTCACTCTGTCTTTGTCTGTCTGGCAAGCACACATGCCCTATAGTAAAAACCTCTTCAAAAAAAAAAAAAAATCTGACATAAAAAAAATGCTTAATATTGTGTTAACTTTAAGTCAGTATTACTTCATATCACAGAAATAATTACATAAATCTGCAAAGTGGTTTAGTTGTAAATTGAAAACTATTAACATTGAATCTAAATATCGCTTATTAAATCACTCCACCAAAGGAAAAAGGTGAAAAAAGTTTATTCTAAAGTATTTCATAAGCTATATGAATTTTATTATTTTTAGTATTCAGTAGGGAATCCCTTGGACTATCTTAAGAAAAAGCTATTTATAGATAAACTTACACTGGGTTATGTTTAGAATCCATAGAACCTACACAGTGAGTTTGCCTGTACACTAACACCAAGAGCGAAGTCGTGAGCTACATTGACTCATCCTGTCTTTCCTAATGCCCCATCTTTTTTAATGCCTCTCTAAATACATCAGCTTTAGGCTTGTTCACAGCATAAATAACAACTCATACATATTTTTTCTTCTTTAAACCTCTGACCTAAATCATCAGGGGTCCTACATAAGCCTATTATTTAAGTCTGAAATAAAACACCCCTTCAGAATGAAACTCTTCCTGTCAAAATCAGATTGCTTCCATCACAAGGGAAAAGGAACTTAAAAGAATTCTACCCAAATTAATCTCCATATTTAATGCAATGCCAATCAAAGTACCAGACACATTCTTTACAGGTCTAGAAAAGATAATCATACAATTTGTCTGGGATCATAAAAGACCTCGTATTTCCAAAGCAATTCTGTACAAGAAGAGTGGAGTGGGCAGCATCTCACTTCTTGACCCAAAAATATACTACAAAGCTGTGGTAATCAAAACAGCATGGTACTAGTACAGAAACAGACATATGGACCAATGGAACAGAATAGAGAACCTAGAAATAAATTCCCAAACATACAGTCAACTGATTTTTGACAAGGGGCACCAGTCAATCCAGTGGGAAAAGGAAAACCTCTTCAGCAAATGGTGCTGGAAAAACCGGATTCCCACCTGCAGAAAGATGAATCTGAACCCATACCTTTCACCTGTGACAAAAACCAACTCAAGGTGGATCAAAGATCTAAACCTAAGACCTCAAACTTTAAAACTGCTCCTGGAAAGCATTGGGGAAGTTCTGGGAGACATTAGAGTAGGCAAAGACTTCTTAAATAAGACCCCCAAAGCACAGTCGATAATCCACAATATAGACAAGGGGGATTACATCAGACTAAGAAGTTTCTGCATGGCAAAAGTCACAGTAATTAGTGTGAATTGACAGCCCTCAGAATGGGAAAATATTTTTTGTAAACTATGCATAACCTGAATACACAAGGAACTCAAGCAGCTGCTTTGTAAAAAGATGATCAGCCTTATTAAAATATGGGAGAAGGAGCAGAAAAAACCACTCTGTAAAGATGACACATGAATAGCCAAAAGGCATATAAAAAAATGCTCAAATTCCCTCATTGCAAGGGAAATGCAGATCAAAACAACAATGAAGGGACCAGCAGGTAGCGTAATGGCTATGTCACTGGACTCCCACATAGTCAACCGTGGTTTGAGTCCCGGACCTGGTGGCTTAAATTCACGCTGGGTGCATGTGCGTGTCTGCCCAAGATCCCAAGAAGAGAATGGAGGAGAAGGGGTTGCAGTATTGTCATAACCCCTGGGGGTGATTTCTTGCTTTCTATCTTCTCTCTGTCTCTGTCTTTTTGTTGAGCACATGCGCCGTATAGCAAAAACCTCTCCAAAACAACAACAACAACACACATACATATAAGCATTCACACTCATATACAGACATATGTAAGAAAGATGCACAGAGAGAGAGTGACACCCTCATGGGGGATGGTCACGCCACAATCCCTTCTCCTCCATCTCTCCCTATTATCAGGATTTTGGACCTGAATGCACACGCACCCAGCATGTTTCTTAAGCCCCCAGTCCAGAACTGGAAAGGTGTAATAGCCACGTGGCATTTGGCTACCTCAACCACCATGCCACTGGATGATCCTACATTGTTTTTGTAAGAACAAAATCTCTCATTCTCTATAGGAAATTGCTATCTTTTTTAGCTATTTAAGATAGCATTGGGAAATGGAAGTGTTAACTATAATCTTAGAAAAATAGATGCCTGTACTTTTTATAACAATGCCAATATGATTTTGAAAGTAAAACAGAGCATGAAATAAAATTTGAATATTTATTCTTCCCACTATTTGGGTGTAAAATAAAAGAAGCGCCCTTCACTTGCATCCTTAATGTTCTTTTACCTTTTCTAGGATTTCACACTTGTTTTTGCACTTGCTCTTCCCAGGGATGGTCTGGACACAGGCACATGTGGGACACTCACAGAAATAAAATTAACCGATGACCAATATAACATTCCAAAATGTTCACCTGACTGTTAATTAGAAAGGAGAACTATATCATTTTCTTCTATAATTTGGATTAAAAAAATGTAGAGCGTATTAGCCTAGTAATGAGGAAATAGGCACCATCACCCACTCATTTGGAACTCTAAGTGAATATACCTGTGAATATCTGCACAAAAACTCTACATCTATCAATTACACCCAATGCATTTGTCATATTTTGCATAGTTGTTTTTCCCCAAAATATAAACCAGTATTTTATCCTTATCTTAAACTGTTTCAAGGTAATTTTTACATTGTTATTCTCAATCTCCAGACTTTCATCCTTGATTAGCTCAATACTTCATTTATTGTGGCTATTTTAGCTCTAACCATTTTGATTATATTTTAGTTATGGTACCTTACAAGTTCTTTCATTTGGATTACCATAACATCCCCAGTGCCCAATACAATGCTTGGTTTGTGGTTTATGCTCAATTTGTTACTGAAAATAAGTAACAATAAATATAATATTTAAATGTTCAACTACACACACACATACACACACACATATGATTTGATTTTTGCCACAGGGTGTATGTGTACACCTGAGAAAGAGAGAGAGAGGGAAAGTGAAAAATTACCTCCCAGGGGGTAGAGGATGGCCACAAAACCACTATGGCTTCTCCTTCATTCTCCTATCAGGATTTTGGGCACACACACACACACACACACACACACACACACACACACATGTATCTGGTGTGATTTTCAAGTTACAAGGTCTGGGATTTGAACCATACTCAACCATGTGGGACTCCAACACCTTCACCTCCACACTATCTGCTGCCCCCATGTTCAGATATTTTAAACATATTATTGTAGTATTATTTATACTAGCTTAAAAGTCATACAAAAAGGATTAATCTTACACATATGGACACTTTAGGAAATTGTTTATTATAACGATGATATAGATATTGATGTACAATATATACATACACACAGTTACTGCTTCCATGTGTGGATCATTCTTCAACCTTTAATTACATCTAATATTCACCTAATTTTTTTTTTTCTTCAAATAAAATTAGATTCTTGACTGACATTCTCTTTCCAGATGGTCCTGTGCTTGGCGGATTTGATGTGCCATGTCACATGAAGAGCTTAGGAAACTGAAGTGGCGTTGGACACATATAATGCTTTTATAATCAGCATAGACACAGCACATGGCACCGAGCATCTCTGCCAACAAATTAGTACCTGACATTTCTGAAATCCAAGTTTAGTGCTGCTATTTAATTCTGTAATGCTCCATCACTCATGCTTCTGCCTGACTCAATGTGAGTGTAGTCACACACACACACATGTGCACACATGTATACACACAAACAAAGCAAACAAAAACAAGCCAGCCAAATCAAAAACAAAACCCATAACTGGGCTTCTTGGTACAGCAGCAACATGCTGCCCAAACAAAGCTGGCTCCACATGGATGATAATGGGTTTGGTTTCCCAGTTGACCATGCGGCCATCATGGTAGCTGGGAAGGCCTTCTGAGGGGGGGATTCTCAGTGTGAGAACATATTAAGGGCACTTGTCTCTTCATCTCTCTCTTAAGCTCTTATTTTCATTAAAGATAGAAAGAAACTTAAAATGCAAAAAATATATATATAATAATGCACACAGAATGCAAATAAACACCTTACATATACACATGAAGTAGTATCTTGAGTAAAATGAATGTGCTTCTTTAAAATAAAACTAATTAGGAAAAGATATGCAGTATTTTAAAGGATGTGAAATGTAGCTAACACACTCAGCTGCTTATTTTAAAAGCTTTGAGGACATTTGTAAGATAGCCACATTTTAGTAACCCATATCTTTTGTGAGATTAAATCTGTCTGCTGGGAATATTCCTGCACGGATGGAATAAAGAGTACTGCAAACTTTGGTCAGGAACAAGCTATCTTTATTAAAGTATTTATCATTTTTACAGCTGGAATTGGTATTAATATTTCAACAAACAATACCAGTAAGCCTTATCTTTTCTTTGTTGACTTTAGTTAAGCACTGTCAGCAGTAGGCTGTTTAGAACAGCTTGGCCTGTTCAAGCAGAATAATTCATTTTAGGATTAAAAAAAAAAAAATAAGCTCACTTTTAATATGCAGTAGAAGCACAGCAAAGTAGAAACACAAACTTAAGTTTAAAGGATATAAAACTCAAGAAACTCAAGAAATATGATTGGCAGATTTCTTTTCCTGCTTTTTATAAAAACATTCAAAATTGAAGAAAATATATTAAATCTTACAATGAATTTTAGAAACTGAACTTATATATTTTTCTTTCAATTATCACATAGACCACTGTACATAATTAAAGCATATATGCTACATTTCTATCTTCTTGAACATAACAGGAGAAATATTTAAACAAGGAAACAATCAGAGACCAATATTTTGAATTCAATCAATACTAGAAAATATATTAAATCTTACAATGAATTTTAGAAACTGAACTTATATATTTTTCTTTCAATTATCACATAGACCACTGTACATAATTAAAGCATATATGCTACATTTCTATCTTCTTGAACATAACAGGAGAAATATTTAAACAAGGAAACAGAGACCAATATTTTGAATTCAGTCAATACTACAGTATTTTATGATCTTAACCCACATTTGAAGCTATGAATAAACCCAGAGACCAAGCTTCACAATTGAAAAAATAGAGTATGACATAAAATGGGTTTAAATAAAATATTCTATGTGAATTTAACATTTTATTATAGGTCTAATATGGAGCCAGGAGTGTTATCATACAATTGTGTGTAGTTACACGGCTGACTACAGAGTTGGATGGATCATTCAAGTCAAACTCATATCAAAAAAACAGTATTTAAAATTTAATGAATATTCCAAAATTACTTTCTTTATTCATACTGATAATAATGATGGAAAATGGGAGACTCAGAATATTTAAAGTAAAGTCAAAAGTACTAGATATTAGTCATTCACGTAAATCAATAAATTATTCTTATATTCTACAAGAAATACTCTATCTCATTAGTTTCTAATAGAAAGTGCACAATGTGTAAAATTGTACATTATGAGGGTATACAGCTTTATTTAGTTCTTATAATGTTCTTTTTGGTGATTCTGTGATTTGAGGGTAATTTCTAGCACTGCTAATTGTACAAGATGCTCAGAAAAGCGAACTCTAGAGAGCATGTTATACTAGTTGGCTCCAAAGACTTCACAGATCTTGGCTCACTCACAAGTCAAACCAATGATCAGAGATGAAGGCAAGGCAGAAAATATCTCCCTTTGAAACAATGCATAGCTACCTTCTTTACATTACTTTCAACACTTTTTAATGAGTATTTAAATTAATATATAAAATGTTCCAGAACAATTAACCAATTATAAGTGAACAACACTGTAAGTTTCCAAAAAGAGAAACCCACCAAAGTCAAGAAACACAGTATTACCCAAATCCCAGAAGCTCAGATACGCCCTTAGCAATGATCTCTTTTGCTTCATTACAATTGTCATCCTGATTTCTTACAACATAGCTGTTTTTTAACTTAATATAAAAGAAAATTTAATTTACTGATTTGTGTCTGGTTTAACTTTGTTTGTGAAAGCTGTCCAATTGTTTTCTATCAATTAGCAATGGTTTTCATTTTAATTATTAAATAGTATTATAATAATAGATGTTGATACCCCCATTTATGTTAATATAAATAACTAGTTTACAGTATTAATGAGACTATGCATTTATTTATGTAGGCTGTCTCCTAGTAATAGAACTGCTCCATCATACAAAAGACATCTATTCAATTTCAGTAAATACTGCAAAGCTGTTTTTTCCAAATTATTATATCATTTACTCATCCAGTAGTGTATGAGAGCTTAATTTCCCAAGTTATTTCATGTCATTTAGCAGTGTATGTTTTATCATCACATAGTGGATGTAGTTAGCTCTCACAGTTGTTTTAATTCATGTGTCCTTGATGACTAATACTTTTTAGTATAATTTAATATTTATTGGCCACTTGGACATTGTTGAGAAGGACTATTAGACAATCTTTGGCCTGTTTTTCTACTGGGTTCTTTAATGTTTTTAACTGGTTAGTGGGAATTTTTTAAGCCTCCTATGTCGGGACAGGAGATTTTCACTTATGATATGTATTGGAAATGTCCTCACCACTGTATTTTATCCTCATACTTTTAATAATATCTATTAATAAATAAAAATCTCTAAATTTGAGTTCAATGTTTTGGTTTATTTTCTATATTTAGTGATTCTTATATTCTGTTTAACAGATTCTTGCTGATTTCCAAGAACTAGGCACAAAAAAGTAATATTGTGAGGATCAGCAGGTGGCATGGTGGTTAAGGCACTGGACACTCCCATACGGCCAACCACAGTTCAAGTCCTGGACCTGGTGGTTTGCTTTCTCAGTTTTTCTCTCTCTCTCTGTCTCTCTCTGGTTAAATTAAAATAAATGAATGAATGAATGAAATGAAATAAAAGATAGTTCTAAAAATAGTGAAATTGCATTTTGACGAGGAATTATTTTTTACTTTACTTTTTATTCATCTCAGAAAGCACAGTTAATAATGAACACTTACACACACCAATTTCAAATGTAGTTTTTCCTTTCTACTTCTACATATAAACACAAGCATCCTTGCTACTTATAATAACAGGTTAAAACAGCTAATATTGTTAGAACTTTTTTCTGCACTGGGTATTTTAGTAAACATGTAGAAGTTGTCTAGAGGATATTAATCAACATATGTTTATTTTGATAGGAGATATAAGAAAATACAGTAAATACTTGCCAAAAATGAAATACATTTGAGAGGGCAAGAGTCGTGAATATAGTAGTTCTCATCCTGGAAGATCCTGCGAAAGAACAGAAACTGAATAACAAATCTGGGTATCTAGGTCTTTAGGCAGCTTTCCTGATGCATCCATTATGCTGCATAGTAATAAAGCAATGAGAAGATGCCTGTGCACTTGAATATAGCGAGCAAGGCAACAGCAGGCCTGGTCACCTAACAAGAAACATATGTTTGTGAGAAGTATTTTAGGGTGACCTAGTAAAATCAAAAAGTAGGAGTAGATGCAAAAATATACAGAATTTTAGGTCACCTAAAGAAGCTGACCATTTTCTTTTTTGAACTTTCTTGAAGATTAATAAAATAAGAATCAGATACTTGAAAACTTCTAGAAATCTATTTGATTGGATTAAAACCTGCAGTCCCTCCCAAGAAACAGTTCAAGTGAATATGTGAATAAGTTCTGTTACAGAATTCTCAAGGGATTTGTCTCAAGAATGTCTCTAGATACATATTCAAGTTGAGCATACGTGAATTCTACCAAACGTCTAAAAAAAAAAAAAATCAATGCCAAACCTTCTCAAACACTTCCAAAAAACGGTGAAGAGGCAGAAATACTATACCACATTCTATGAGGCAAGTTTTGACATTAGAAAGTATGAGATCTACAATGTTGTCCTTTTTCAATATCGGATTGGTCCTCCTTGTCCTCTTGCAATTTCATATGAATTTTGGATTGCATTTTCAAAACTGAAATTTTGGTAGAGATTGTATTGCCACCATGGATTACTTAGAGTAGCCTTGCTATTTTAGCAATATTAACTTTCATCCCATGAACACATGTCATATTTCCATTTGCTTATTTTTTTCTTTCAATGATGTTTAATATTCAGTGCACAGTTCATTTATCTCATGGCTCAATTTATTTCTTCTTAAAATTTTATTGTTAAGAATTTTCTTAATTTTATTTTTGGATTTTTCATTTCTAATGAACAACAATTTTTTTTTTTCATAATTTTCTTGTCAGAGAGCTTGTGTGCTTGCCAGAGAGAGAAACAGACAGGCAGAAAGACACAGAGAGGGAGAAATTGCCCTCCTGTAATGAGGTGTAGTCACACTGCATCCTTCTTCATTTCTTTACTGTATCAGGACATTGGACCCATAGGTGCATGTACTCACATAGTTTTCCAAGAACCTAGGGCTAAGATTTGAACCACAGTTGGCTATTTGGAATCTGACACTCTCAACTACCAGCCTGGGGCTAGCCCAACCGTAACTAGTTTTTAAGTAAAGATCTTGTATCTCACAACTCTGTTGAATGCATTTATCTACAAAAGTTGTGGAATTTGTTCATTTAATCTAGATTATCTGATTTATTAAATAATAATTATTCAGTATCCTCTTATGATTCTTTTTATTTCTGCAATAGCAGTTATGATAACCCCACATTATTTTTTTTCTTTTGTTTTCTCATTTTTAAAAATATTTTTATAGCATAAGGCATGTAAGCTCACTGATGAGAGACAAAGAGAGATAGTGAGAGGGAAAATGAGAAATTACCTCCCAGGGGGATGGCCATGCTGAAATCCTTTCTCCTTCATTCTCTTCTTGGGATTTTGGGTGCACGTGCTCCTGGTATGAATTTCAAACCTCCTGGTCCAGGACTTGAACCATAGACAATCATAGAGGAGTCCAGCGCCTTAACCACTATACCACTTGCTGCCTGCCCTCACATTAATTTCTGACTGTAACAATTGGAATCCTTCTTTTTTCCAAGTCATTCTAGCTAATTCAAAAGAAATTATGCTGATCTTACCAAAGAACTAGATTTTGCTTTTTTTTTTTTTTTAATTATTTTTCTCCATTGCTTTTATATTCTCTTTCTTCTTCTAGCTTTGGATTTATTTTTTTTCCCTAGTTTTCTAAGACATAAAATTAGATTAGTGATTTGCAGTTTTTCTTCTTTTGAAATTATTTTTGTATTTTAATTTGTCAGAAGTTCATGCACTTGTCAGAAAGAGACAGAGACAAAGAAAAAATGACCCCTCCAAATGGGGAATGGTCATGCCACAATCCCTTCCCTAGTGGTCCCTCCTTTCAGAATTTTGAACACACATACACAGACATCTGATGTACTTTTCAAGCTACTGGGTCATGGAGTCAAACTGCAGAGTCAAGCGTGTGATTTAGGTTGCCTTCACCACCACACCACTGACTGGCTCCTCTTCTTTTTTAAGATAGGTATTTGCCGCAATAAATTTCTCTCAAGCACTGCTTTTGCTACAGCTTGTCAGTTTTGGCATATTCTGTTTTCATCGTTATTTGTTTAAATTTACCTCATAATTTCTGTTGAAGTTTCTTCTTTTACCCACTGCTTGGTTAATAGTGTGTTATTTCATTTCTACATATGTTTAAATTTTATAACTTTTGTTCTGGTCTTTTTCTAGTTTTATTCCATGATGGCTAAAGAAGATACTTTTGATAACTTCTGTTCTTCAAAATATATGACACATTTTGTGGCTTACCATACAGTCTATCCTGGAGAATGTTGCATGTGAAATTGAGAAAAAAAATTATATCTAATTCTCTTTTTATAGTGTGTTGTATAGGCTTTTAGGTTTAGTTTATTTATACTGCTACAAACCTTTATTTCCATTTGGATTTTCTGTCTAAATAGCTTGTCTATTTTTGACATTGAATAGTCATTAAAATCTCCAACAAGGGAGATTTCAAAAAGTTCATGTAAAATTGGAATAAAAGTACAAGTTTATATTGGTGGAAAAAATGTAAAATCAATGAATAGTTCTTTTGTACACATTTTTAATGAACTTTTTTGAAGAACACTGCTGTTATTGTAGAATTCTTTATTTTTCTCCCATTTCTGTGTTTGCTTTACATAGTTTGAAACTCTCTAACTCTCTCATTAGGTGTGTATATGTTTAAAATTTTTATATCTTCAATATATTAGATCTTTTTTAATGCTTCCGTCATATACAGTGTCTATCGTTGTCTCTATTTGACCTAATGTTCATTTTTTTCTGATATTAGTATATCCACCCTAGCTCTCATTTGATTACATAGTAGTATAAAATATCTTTTTCATCCTTTTACTTTTAAACTATTTATGTCTTTGTACCTAAAGCCAGTCTTTGTGTGTAGCATAGATTCAGATTTATAGACAGCTTTTCTTTTCTTTTTTTTTTTTGGCCATTCTGCTAATTGTTACCTGTAAATTAAATAATTTAATTCATTTACATTTCAATTAATTGCTGATAAGAGAAGACTTATGTCTGCCATACTACTATTTCCTTTGTGTCTTTTAACATTTAAAATGTTATAAAACATTTAAAATGTTACCCTACTTCTTTCTGGACTCTGACATGTTTTATTATTTTTTTCTGATTTTTATATAAACTTTATGTATTCATCATGAGTAGTTGGAAATGAATAAAACCATCAATAACAACATAAAAATAACCCATAACCCACTTTCCAGAGGTATCTACTATAACATTTTGTGTGTTTTCCTTTTTTTAAAATTTGTTTCATGATAAAGGGAGAAAAACAGAGAGAGATAAGTACCTGCAGAAGGGAATGCGGGGAGGAGGATCTGACCTGCATTTTGATGATTAATTTGTTCTTTATAATTGAGGATGTCTTGTATATGACAAGTTTCTTTTCTCTTGTTGCTTTCAAGATTTTCTCTCTTTCTTTAGCTGTTAACATTTTGATTAGCATGTCTTAACATGAACTTTGTTTTTTTATCCTTCTTAGATTTTGTTAGAATTCTCACATGTGTTTACTCATAATGTCATCAAATTTACATTTTTTTTTTTGTTATCTCTCTCCTTTCAGGATTTGGAGCATGCACACACATGCGCAGCATGATTTTCATTCCATTTTTTTGGTGAGGTTTTTGCTATAAGGCGTGTGCGCTCGACAGAAAGACAGAGAGAGACAGACAGAAAGCGAGAAATCACCTCCCAGAGCGGATGGCCATGCCGCAATCCCTTCTCCTCAGTTTTCCTCTCAGGATCTTGGACACAAACATGCCCCAGGCATGAGTTTAAGCCACTAGGTCCGGAACTTGAACCACGGTCGACTACAGGGGAGTCCAGGGACATAGCCATTACGCTAACTGCTGTTCCCTGTAGCATGATTTTCCAGCCAAAGTGTTCAAGACATGAATCCTACAGTCAGCCATGTGAGATCCAGCAGCCTTAGCCCACACCCTGGGTCCTATTTATGCTTCCTTTTTCTTTCTACACTCAGATTAAATAATCCCAGTTAAAGAATATTCACATTTACTTATTCTTTCTTTTACCCAGAGCTGCTTAAATATGCTACTGAAATCCATCTATTTGTTTTTCCAGTTAAGATATTGTATGTTACAGCTTCAACTATTTTTTTCAATTTATTTTTATCTTCATTGATATTTCTTTCTAATTGAAACATCATATCCACATTTTTTTAGGGTTAAGAGCATATTTAACAAGTCATTTAAAGTTTTTATTAGTAAGTAAAATACCTGTGCTTCCTCAGAGACACTATTAATTTTACTTATAAACAGATCATACTTCCCTTTTCTATGCTCTGTAATTACTTGTTGAAACATAGAATTTTTCAATAATACACTATAGTAACAATGGAAATCAGATCTTCCCCCCTTAAAATGCCTGTCTTTGTGTGTGTGTGTGTGTGTGTGTGTGTGTGTGTATGTGTGTGTGTGTATTTTTGTACGTAGAAGTCAATTTTTGGTTAGTGAACTTTTAAAATTTTTGTAGAAATTGTGTTTTTTGTCATGGGTGACCTCTGAAATTTCTGTTTCTTTAATCTGTGGTTCAGATACAGTTTTTTTTGTTTTTTAAAGAATTATTTCTATTTACCTTTATTTATTATTATCATTATTATTTTTCAGTTCGATCAGAGAGAGACAGAGAGAGAGAGAAAGGAAGTGAGAAAGCAAGCCACCAGGTCCGAGACTTGAACCGTGGTCCGCCATGCGGGAGTCCAGCACCCTTAACCACCATGCCACTTGCCGGCCCCTCAAGAACAGTTTTGATGATTCCTTTCAATGCAATTTTTAGGTTGCTTTCTTCTTGATTTAGCATTTGTTTAGTTGCTATTTCCAGACTTGGAGTACCTTCCTGTGTTCCGAAAACTTAATTCTGACTTTTTTTTTTCTTCCTTCTCCATACCTCTACTTTAATCTATCTTTGTTTGATATTTAAGTGGGACTTTTTTTGTACAATGAAAGTTGGGCCTTAGTCCACTCTGAAATGACCTCTTAATTCATGTATTTATCTGTATTTATGGTGATTATCAATGCAGTTGTTTTAGTATTTGCCAGATTTTTAGCTACTTTTCATTTGTTTCAGTTGTATGTGGTTTCTCTTTTTGTCTTCCATTCATCCCCTTCTCTTATTTATTTATTTATTTATTTATTTATTTATTTATTTACATATTTAGTTAGTTAGTTTTAGGTTTTTGCCATAGGAAATGTATACTTGCTAGAGATAGAAAGAGAGAAGAAAAGTGAAAAATTTTCCCCAGGAAGTGTGGCCATGCCACAATCCCTTCTCATTCAATCTCCATTTAGGATTTTGGGTGCATGGACACAAGTGCCCAGCCACCTTAACTACCATGTTGAAGGCTGGACTCGAAGAATTGTGTCCATCTAGAAAAGTCTTAATAATTTCTTCATTTTAAAAAGTTTATGTATTGATTTATTTGTTTTTTATATATTGGGGAGAAGAGAGAAAGAGAGAAACTTTTGATAGGATTCCATCATGCTGTGATCCTTCCTCCATTCTTGCAGGCAGTCAGGGTCACAAGCACACAAGTGTGTTCAGGTCAACTGGGATCCAAATCTGAGTTTCTCATATGACTCCAGAATAATGGAGTGGAGCCTTTACCATCTGTGTCCTGGGACTGGTGTCTCCATTACTGAAGGATAATTTTTATAGATATTGAACTGTAGGTTGGTGTTTGTTTTAAATTTTAACATTTTAACTATCTCACCCTATTCTTTTGTTCTAAATAAATTTTACTGGGACCAGCAGATGGCATAGTGGTTTTGTTGTTAGCCTCCCACATGGCTAACCAAAAGTTCTGGATCCAGTGGCTTGAAACTAACACTGGTCACGTGTGCATTTGTGCCCAAGATCCTGGGAGTAGAATGCAGAAGGGATTGCAGCATGGTCAACCCCCCTTGGGGGTGTGGCTACCCCAACTCTGGAGTGATTTCTCACTTTTCTTCTCTCTGTCTCTGTATGATGAGTGCATATGCCCTGGACAAAAAATGTCTAAAAAAAATACATTTTACCATTTATATTTAAGAGATAGAACATGATGTTTTTAGATATATACATACAGTATAATTGCTTCTATGGTGGAACAAATTAACATATTCATCATCTCACATAGTTAGTTCCCAACTTTTCTACTGTGCAAGAGTAGTTGTAATACATTCATTTAGCACGAATCATAGTTAAAATAAACTATCCTTACCTATAATCTTCAAGTTGTATAGTAGCTCTTTAGACTTGTTCATTAGACATATCTGTTACTTTGAATCCTTTGACCTGTATCTCCCTATTTTTTCTCCCCTGTCCAGGCCGTGTTTACCACTGTTTCCTTTTCTATCTCTGCATATTTAACTTTTTTTGTTCTTTAGATTACATGGATAAGTAAGATCATGAAATGTTATGCTTTCTGAGTCTGGTTTATTTTACTTAGTATAAAGTCCTTCATCAATATTGTGGTAAATGATAAGATTTCCTCTTTTTTTAAGGCTGAATTTTATACATACACACACACACACACACACATATCAAGGTTTTTTTTAGCCATAAATGAACACTTCAGTCAATTCCGTATCTTGCTTATTGTGAATAATGTTGCAGTGAATATGGGAATTTAAATATCTTTATGAGGTGATTATTTTATTGCCTCTGGATATTTCACCAGAAAAAGGATTGCTGAGTCCTATGGAAATCTGATTTTAATTTTCTTAGGAATATGAATAGTCCTACATTCACACTCTTCTCTACAATGGATGTACCAGTCTATATTTTCCACCAATTATGTGTAAAGTTTCTTTTCTCTACATGTTTGTCAACATTTGTTTTATATAATCTTTCTGGTAACATCCATTTTAATAACTTTAAAATTAAAACTCTTAGAATAAAACATAGGGAATAAAATCCTTAACATTGTCTTTGGGAATAATTCAGGTAGTATATGAAAAAATCATGTTTTAACAACAAAAATAAATTGGAGGTCAGCAGGTGGCATGGTTGTTAAAGCAGTGGATCCCCACATAGAATCTGGTTCGATTCCCAGAACTGGCAGCTTGAAAATCACAGGAGCATGTGCATACATGCCCAGAATCTCCAAAAGAGAATAGAGGAAAAGGGATTGCAGTGTGGTCACCCTCCCTGAGGGGGTGACTTCGCACTTTCCTTCTCTCTGTCTCTCTCTGGCAAGCACATGCACCCTATGACAAAAAACTAAAAATAATAGTAATTTAAAAATAAAAATAAAAACAAAATAAGAAATATGTAAATGGAATTACACAAAACTAAGCCTCTTGACAGCAAATTAAGCAATTAAAAAATAAAAAGAAAAAATATTTGCAAAAATATATTTGCAAACTATGTATCTAATATATGCAATATACAAAGAACACAGTGACAAAAAATGCAATCTGGTTAAAATATCAGAAAAATATCTGAGTAGACAATTCTCTAAAGACAATAGTAAAATAGCCAATAAATACACAAAAAAGATTTTCCATATTACTCATGATGGTAAAATTGCACATCAAAACCACTGTGCGGTGCCACTAGTTTTTCTTCTTGTTTTGATAGTTTTTGAAGAAAAGGGCAATGCACCTGTTCCTTTATGGATAAGGCCTTTTTATTCTTACATAACTTATTCGAAGAGTTTTCCCATTACCCTTGATTATGCATTTTTAAAATTATTTAATTATTTCATTCAATTTTATTTATTTTAATTTGACTAGACAGGGACAGAGCGAGAGCAAGAGTGTTATCGAGAGAGTGAGAGAGAGAGAGAGAGAGAGAGAAAGTGAGAAAGCAAGCTGCCAGATCCGGGATTCAAACCTTGATCAGCCATATGGGAGTCCAATGCCCTTAACCACCATACCACCTGCCTGCCCCCAGGTATTATGCATTTTTTTAAAAGTTAGTTTATTTTTTCCATGAGAGAGAGAGAAATAAGTGACAGGCATTCCCGGGACGAGCAGTTAGCATAATGGCCATGTCACTGGATTCTCATGTGGTCGACCGTGATTCAAGTCCCAGACCCTGGTGGCTTAGATTCACGCCAGGGGCATGTGCGTGCATGCCCAAGATCCCAAGAGGAGAATGAAGGAGAAGGGGTTGCCATCCCCCCTGGTGGGTGATTTCTCCCTTTCTGTCTCTCTGTCTCTGTGTTTCTGGCAAGTGCACGTGCCCTTGAACAAACCCCTTCATCCCCCCCCCAAAAAAAAAGAGACAGGCTCTCCCAACAAGGTCATCATGCTGTGACCCAGCCCCAGTCTCAGCTGGTCTGGTGTGCTCAGGGAAATCCCAGGATGCAAACCCAGGCTCTTCCCCGCATGGATTCAGTTGTATTACACTGTGCCACCACCTGGCTCCTCGCTATTCTTATTTTTCAAAAGTACCACATAACTATGGGTGAATACTCTTGAATTTTTATTTATTTATTTTTTTTGAGAGGTTTTTTTCTCTATAGGGCGCATGTGCTCGCCAGACAGACAGAGAGAGACATAGAGACAGAATCTCTTCCATTCTCCTCTGGGGATCTTGGGCATGCACGCACACGTGCCCGGTGTGAGTTTTAAGCCACTGGTTCCGGGACGGGAACCGCGGTCGACTACGTGGGAGTCCAGTGACATAGCCATTACGCTAACTGCTGGTTTCCAATACTCTTGAATATTGAGCATTATGTGTCCATTTTGCTAACTTCTTCCAAACATGAAGTAGTAAAACTAAAATTAAAGAATTGCCTATTGCCCCATGTCAATTTCTACACTGTTCAGAATTCAACCTAAAGGTCTCATCCAGATATTATGCATTTTAGTATTATATCTTTATATATAGAGAGATTATATATAAAAAATATATGTATATATATATATATATATATAACTTATTTATTTACTTTTTTGATATTTACTACTTGATATTCCTTGAGTTTCCCATGTCTGTGGTTTAATTCTTGCCATTAATTATGAAAATTTATTGACCATTATTATATCAGCTACTACTTCTGTTCTTTTTTTCTTTTTTCTTTCTTTCTTTCTTTTTCTTTTTTTGGAGATGTTTTTGCTATAGGGTGTGTGCGTTCAGCAGACAGAGAGACAGAGAGTTAGAAAGCGAGAAATCACCCCCCAGGGGGGATGGTCACACCGCAATCCCTTCTCCTCCATTCTCCTCTCGGGATCTTGGGCACACATGCACACATGCACCCGGCATGAGTTTTAAGCCAACAGGTCCGGGACGTGAACCGTAGTCGATTACATGGAAGTCCAGTGACATAGGCGTTATGCTAACTGCCGGTCCTACTACTTCTGTTCTTTATCATTTTCTTTCTTTTATATATTCCAATAATAGGTAAACATGTCTTACAGTTATTAAATAATCTGCTATTTTGTTAAATTCACTTTTCCGGGACCAGCAGATAGCATAATGGTTATGTCATTGGACTCTACATGGTCAGCCATGTTTCGAGTCCAAGAGCCCCAAAGAACTCCTAATATATTATTCAAAATTATTATAAATTCCTATTCTTATAATTTTAAGATCTCTGTTACATCTGAGTCAGGTTTTTATGCTTGCTTAGTCAATTCAGGTTTTGTGTGTGTGTGTGTATGTGTGCGTGTGTGTGTGGTTTTTCTCTTGCCGTTTGAAATGCTTCCCATGATTAGAAGTCATACATCATGCATAAGCTAATAGAAACTATGGCAATTAGGCTTAGTGTGAGGTTTTGTGTTCATCTGCTGGCAACTGGACTACATTTAGTGTTACTTTGGTGCTATTCTCAAGGGCTTTGATTTCCTCTAGGGTTGTGTGAGTGTGTAGATGTGATAGTATATATTCTGCACTAAGTACTATGTTCAGGTAGCTACATTTCCATACATTATGTAATAAACTTATAAGTGTTTTCACTTTATTTTTACCAGTGTGGAAACAAGATTCAAAGAACTATAATGAAATACTCAAGTTCTCTTGCCTGCTACTAGTATAATAAAAGACATTGGAACATGCAAATAAAGTTTTCGGATTTCCTTTACAATGCTTATAAGATGTTTTAGAAAAAAATAAAAGCATCGAATAGAGTTTCCTAAAAGTACACTATTAGGTAATTTGGAAATTAAATACTACTTACTAAAATTATAATTTTTATAAATGTAGTCAGTCAATATTCTCTGCCGCATTTCTGTCCCTTTCCTCTGATACCAGTCTGTAAATTGAAATTCAAACGTGACTCATTTAAATTTTTATTTAATATGCAAATTATATATAACTGTACATATTCCTAAATTATTCATTATACTGAAGTTCTATACCTTATGAATTTGTAAGATTATGGAATTTTAAAGTCTAATGAAACTTAAAAATGATCTAGTTCAACTCTTAATGATAAAGGAAATAACTATAGAAGAAGAAATTATCCCTAAAGCAAGGCTCTTGTATGCATATTTGAATACACAGCACCTTGGTTTTATTTATTTTTTTCCAGTTTTGAAGAATAAAGTCACCACTCTTTTATGAAGAACAAAATAAAAATAACAACCATGTCAAACTTATTAAATGAAAGCAAGGATCATCAGGTATAGTCTCTTGAAGCAGAATGGTTTCTGATATTGCACTGGGATTAAGAATGTAAGGGTTGGCAGGCTTTCAGAGATGTAAACAGGTTGACATCATCTATGAAAACGTAGTTATGTGTCAAATTCTACTGCTGATTAATTAACACTTTGAAGTATGTGCACTGGAATGGATGTGTTCCTGATCAGCTGACATTCAGGAATAGGAGTTGATACAGAATGTTTGGCTTGTAAAGCATTTTCACTGAGGCAAATTTTAGTTGATTGGTTTCATAAAGTTAAAGCAGTCTGGTGATATTTGTTACCATGGCTACAAAAAATAATGTTTTTTTTTTCCTTTGAATGCCAGATTTATTATTTTATAATTACTAGTTCCTCTTTTTGGTTTTCACTGAATGAGTGCTTCAGCAAACATTATCAAGGATTGTCCAGATCCTCATCACAGTTGTTGATTGCCCTTTAACATAAGGTTTTATATGTGAAGATCTAATTTTTTGTTTGCGTGTCCATCAGAGTCATTCAATTTTATTTCTGTTGTTTAATTTTTTTATTATCAAGATGTGACTGGAGAAATATTTAAAATCTTGATTCACAGATTATGGTGAATTATTATTGGCAGTAGAGTCAGAAAACCCTGAGGGACCAGAGTTGATCAGCACTAAAACGAGACATTGTGAGGCTGACCTAGATAGGAAGACGGCTCACGTCTGGAGACCTCCTGAGTACTCCAAGCACACAGACGTCTCTGCTCTGGGGCTGGCTAAAGCTAAGGCTGAATTGTGGTGTGCAGATCCTGTTGAAGGTGCTTGTCTCTCTTTCCCCCAATCCCTTTCTCTTTAATTCATAGAAAAAAAAATAGAAAATTTAAAAAGAAGAAGAAGAAGAGATTGGACAAAATTCTCAAAACAGAACCAATGTTTCCTAGGTTTGAATAAGTAGAGGTCCCAAAGACTTTGTGCCTTCATCTAAATGAACAATTTGCTTTTTCTTTGAGATTAATACAAATTGTTACATTATAATCGTAGTGGTAATACAAAAAAAATTGTATTGTCAACAATATGAATGAAGTTGTTAGTGATATGAAGTGTTTTTATTATAAGAATTATTTTATTTTATTTATTTATTTCAATTTGACCAGAGAGGGACAGAGTGAGAGAGAGAGAAGGGGAAAGTGAGAAAGCAAGCCACCATGTTCAAGACCCGGACCGCAATAGGCCATGTGGGAGTCCAGCACTCTTAATCACCACGCCACCTGCCGGCCCCACAATATGAAGTGTTAACAATGATGTAAAGCACTACATCACCAGTTTGCCAAAAGAAAATGTAAGACTAATACATTTTCTATAACTAATTGAGCTAAAGAATTTATTTTGCTCCTAGGATCCAGTGTATACACTGTTATACATCAGACAAAGTGAGGGACACATTTTTCTTGCCAGCCAAACTTCTCACACATATATTGATTGTATTATTGAGCTTAGAGTCAATTCTATCAGCATGCAGGCCTCCAGAAAGAGGGTTATTCACTCATATACTTCAAAAGTAGTAATTATCTTTGTGTGTTTCATACTCTTGAAATGGTGTCCAACTAATTTCCCCACAGAACAATTAGCCCTTTGTAGACTTACAAGAATCTGGTTCTTGTAAAAGAAAACTATACAAAATCATAGAAAACGTGATCAGTCAAACTTGGTGGAGCTGGATATTATCTCTGGGAGTTGTAGTAACAAATGGCCACTTGACCATTCCAAATGCACGTATTGCTTTTGCTGGAGAAATAAATCATAGCTTTAAATATTTAATTATTTAGGTATTTGATTTAAATTGTTACTAAGAAGAAAGCAAATAAAATGGCATATGGGAATTATGGGCAGGAGATAAAACAATATCTAAGATCATGTTGACTCATGGTCAAGGAGTTGTATCACCCTTATTTTAAATGTTCAGTAATGAATGTTGTTCTTTTTTTCTTTTCTTTTCTTTTTTTTAGAAAGATTTTTGACATAGGGTGCATGCACTTGCCAGAGATAAAGAGAAAGATGGAGAGACAGAAAGTGAGAAATCAACCTAAAGGGAGATGGCCACACTGCAATCCCTTCTCCTCCATTCACCTTTCGTGATTTGGGGCACGTAAACACACACATGTCTGAAATGAATTTTCAGTCTCTGGGTCCTGGATTTAAACCATAGTCGATTATGTCGGAGTCCAGTGATGTAACCATTATACCATCTGCTAGTCCCAATGAATATCAATCTTATATTACATAGTTATTTATTCATCAGAATATCTATGATCAAATTCATGTCAGTAGCATTAATTTCAGGTATGGTTACTATATACATTTTCCCATGTTCTGGTAAGGCATGATATATGCAACAACATTCTCAAATTGGCTGCATTATTAATATCTGAGACAACTCAATCAAAGTAAAGTGATGATTAACACTATGAAGTCTTAAATCAAGTAACAATTGTAAGTGTTAACAGACTAAGGTCACGGACTAAGTCAAGAGCATGTAAGGTGAAACCAGGAAGGACAAAAAGTTGAATCAAGAGGATAACAAAGAATTAGGTAAAGAAGATTGAAATACATAAAACAATTTTGCTCCAACCTTGAGTGCAAACTGTCTACGTCTACGAATGTCAGTTTGCTCTAAAGTTCCAGGTAAGCAGTGAAACTTAATGGACCATTCAGATGTCTGTAAACCTTGAATTTGAGATCTTTATCTTTCTAATTATTTTTTCAATTCTTATTGGATAAATGAATCCTTAGAAAACAGGGAAACAGGATTAAGCCCTTAGAATTGAATTGATGTACCTGTAGCTTAAAATATCTGATAAGGTACCTTATAGAAAGATGTAAAAAGATTCTGATGTCTTTTCTATTCCACTTGATCATTCACTTTCAAATCAAGGTGTAAGCCAATCACTAAAAATTAATAAAGCAATATATCTCTGTTATTCACTCCTCTGTCTATTTATCTAGCTATATACTTCCATATCATATTGATTTTGTTTCTTTGAAAGTGCATGATTACTACAGAGTTTGGAACCAAAAGTCTTCTGGAGGTTCAAAGCCTAACAGTGACTTTTCTGAATTGGTTCTACATCCAATTCGATTTACATACATCAGTGACTCTATTTCTAGTAGCAAACAGAGAAGGTAAGCTATCTGTATGTGTGATAATAGAGATGTACAAAATAACACTATTAGATTCTCCTAATCCAATACATATATTTACACACACACACACACTGTTATTTCTCCTATAGGCAGGATTCTCAGGATTAGGAATCAGTG
>NW_006160160.1:510879-515791 GCF_000334495.1 Tupaia belangeri chinensis
AGAGATGTACAAAATAACACTATTAGATTCTCCTAATCCAATACATATATTTACACACACACACACACACACACACACACACACACACACTGTTATCTCTCCTGTAGGCAGGATTCTCAGGATTAGGAATCAGTGAGTGAAGTAGAATGGCATCAATTCCACCTCTAGTTATCCACTAGCAAAATATTTGTTTTCCGAATTTATTACTTTATCTTCTAGTGGTCTACAGATTTTAGTTCCAAAGTGAGAAGTGATTCCTCCAGCACAACAATGATTACATTGAACTGGAAGTTAAGACAGTCGCATGCCACTTTGAGCTCCTTGTGTCTCCAAGTCAACAGGCAAAGAAGGGAATTACTGTGCTGACATGGGTGATTGATCTTGATACTGTGAGAGAAACTGGACTTGTACTCCTCAGAGGAAGAAAGGAAGAGTATGTTTACAATGCAGGAGATTCCTTAAGTCTCTTATTATCTCCATGCCCTGTGAAGAAAGTCGATGGAAGGCCAGCATGTGATATGATAGTTAAAAAGGCTGAATCCCACATGGCCAATTGTGCGACTTGAGTCCCAGACCTGAGAGCTAGAGAAACACCACACCTGGTGCATGTGCATGCATGCCCAAAATCCTAAAAGTTGAGGGAGAGAGAGAGAAGGGATTGTGTCATGAACATTTCTCATGGAGAGTGCTTTCTCACTTTTCCTCTTTCTCTCTCTGAAAAATACATAAACACTCTGACTAAAAAAGAAGAAAAAAAGGAAAAGAAAAGAGAGAGAAAAAAAGAAAGAAAGTCAATGGAAAACTACAAGTTGCTTTAGTCAATGCTACTTGCATCTCAGATACTTCAAGAATAGAAGTTGGCAAAGAAGTATGTACAAGTGGGACCAGCAGATGGCACGGTGATTAAGGGCACTGGACTCCCACATGGCCAACCATGGTTCAAGTGCTGGACCTGGCAGCTTGCTTTCTCTCTCTCGCTGTTCCTCTGTGGGCAAATACAAATAAATAAATAAAAACAAATGTTAAAAAAAATAAAATAATTCTTAAAAAATAAAGTATGAACAAGTTAGGTACTTATTGAGAGCAAAGAAAATACAAAATAAGCAGTAGGGGAAGGTAGTGATGACAGCAGTTACAAGAGCATCTCAAGTTATAGAAATGTGGGTCCTTATTGAATACATCTTCTATATTTTTTTCAATGTGTGCACCAAGCATCTTTATTTTATTCTCTTCTTCTCATCACATAAAAAATATTCATTGATGGTTCCCACAGGTGGCATGATAATTAAGGGCAGTGCACTCCCACATGACTGACCACGATTCAAGTCCTTGACCTGGGGGATTGCTTTCTCACTTTGCCTCTCTCTCTCTTTTTCTATCACTCTGTTCTCTCTGGTCAAATTAAAATACATAAATGAATAAAGTTAAATAAAACAATTCTTTAAAAGAAATTTCATTGACTTCCCAGCTAAGTATTATTAACTTTGTGTCATATTATTTAAGTTACAATCTATCAAGAAAATCATCCAAGTTCTTTGCATCCTCTTCTAGAGAAACAGTGTATTTTGCATTTAGCATGGGATTGTTTTATTTTGAGAGAGATTTTTCCTTTAGGGCACATTTTTCCAATGTGCTCTCACAAAAAAGGCAAAGAGAGCAGAGAAACAGAAAGCAAGAAATCACCCCCTAGAGTAGATGGCCATGCCACCATCCCTTCTCCATTCTCAGCTCAGGATCTTGGGCATGCATGCATATGCATCTAGCATGAATTTTAAGCCTACAGTCCAGGCCTTACGCCACGGTCAACTACATGGTACTCCAGTGACATAACTATTTTGCAATCTGCTGGTCCCAATGTGAGATAGTTTTAACATGTTAGGTGAAAGTATAATCCCATTATGGGCTTTCTTTGAGATTAAGTATGATTTAAAGGGATATGTTGGTGCCTAATTCACAGAAGTTTGATTTGCAGCAGTTAAGTTTACATGTCAATTTTGGTAGGCTATGGTGCAGATACTTTCTTAAATTCCAGTCTGGTTGTACTGTAAAGGTATTTGGGTAGATGTGATCAGAATTTGATCAGTATACAGTTAATAGAGGATTTCATCCCCATAACGTGTGGACTTCATCTGATCCATTGAATGTCTTAAGAAAAAGAGGGGGCAACAGGTGGCAGAGTAGTTAAGGTGATGAACTCCCACTTGGTCAATCATAGTTCAAGTCCTGGAATGGACAGCTTGAAACTTACACCGGGTATGTGTGTGTGCATGTCCAAAATCCCAAGAAGAGAATGGAGAAGGGATTATAGCTTGGCCTTCCCTCCCTGGGGAGTGAGTTTTCTCTTTCTGTCTGTGTCCATCCCTGACTAGTGCATGAACTCCATAGCAAAAAAAAAAAAAAAAAGTAGGATTTCTTCACAGGGCATGAAGTTTTGCCTCTAAACAGCCTTTGACATAGACTTAAGACTGCATAAACTCTTCTATGAGTCTTATATGCCAGCCTTCTCTTACCATGTAATCACATGCACCAATTCCTTAAAGTAAATGTTTATCCCTCTCTCTCCAACTCTTTCTTTCTTTCTTGGTCTCTCTTGTTCTACCATTTCTTGATATCTTTTGCTCTCCTACACACACACACACATATACACACCCTCTATTTTCTCTAGACTTCTGAAAAATGAAATATGTAGGCTAATTTTTTTTCCTGTGAATAGATTAGAAGTGGATTACATTATTATTATTTATTTTCATTTTAAAGAAAATATAACGTAATCATTTAATAATGATATCTAGACACCTTTTATTTTCACTTAAACACATGTATAATTTATTGTTAACAAATTATTCATTTTATAACAATCTATAGGTAAATAAAAAGTTAAAACTAAAATAAACGAACAATGCAGCAGCTCTGTTGATAGAATATGTTTTACTTTAGATTATATAATTTACTCAATTTTGTGATTATTTTTCTCTTAAGTTCAAACTATAAGGCTCAAATTATACTGATAAATTAGGTGGAAAAATCCAAATGTAGAAGAAATAAAGTCTGGAAAAAATAGTATAATAAGAAACTGAGGAGGAGAAGATAAGTAAAAAGAAAAGCAAGGTAAGATGAACAGTGAAGTAATAAAAGAGTCAATATAAAATGAAGAAGAAAAATATTTCAGAGCACTGTACCTGTCCCATGTTTTAAATGTCCCCAATCCTTACTTAGGATTTGTGCTCCTCTGACTCAGTGCCTCAGAAATCCTTTGCAGTACTCTATTATCAGTGTTCATTCTCATAGTATCTAATCTGGGGATAAATTAGAAACAGGTGCCAATCATTGCAATGCTGTCGTGTGACTTCATTGTAAAGGGAATGAGGTAACATGATAAAAATCTGTAATGTTTAAAATAGTTCTGTCCAGATTTCACTCCAACAACCTATACGCACATGCACAAATACACACATGCACAGTTCTCTTGTGTAAATGCTAGCCTTCTTGCATTCTACATCTTAAACACTCTTAAGTATTACATTCCAGGTTGTATAGTCAGCTGAGCTGGTTGTGTCCTTTGCCTTCAGCATTACCACTCATAAGGAAGTTTTCTACTAGATTATGATGAATGAGATACCTCAGCTCTTCTCTCCTCATCTTTCTTCCATATATTCCCAGATACATCTCTCTCAAACTGCTGGTGTCAAAAGTATTGGAGAAAATATAGTGCTGGAAATGTTGAGTAAGGGCAGTGATGCTCAAGCAAATGCACATGACAAAGATGAGGTTATTATTTACACCATGGTCTATAAATCACATCGTTTTGCTAAAAATAAAGTTGAGATAAAGAAATCTGTCTTTCTGTCTCTTTCTGTCTTTCTGGTGAGCGCACGTGCCCTATAACAACAACAACAACAAAATTTTCAAAAGAAAAAGTTTTTTAGTCTTAAGGTGCATGTGCTCACTGGAGAGAGAGAGAGAGAGAGAGAGAGGGAGACAGTGAGAGGGAAAGTGAGTCACGCCCATGGAAGATGGCTATGCCACAATCCCGTCTCCTTCATTCTTTTCCTAGGATCTTGGACATGTATGCATATGTGTGCATGATGTTAAGAATTTTTGCTTTTTGTTTTTTGGAGTTTTTTTTAAAGAATTTTTTGCTATAGGGCATGCACTCACCAGAAAGAGAGAAAGAAAGTGAGAAATCACTCACAAGAGGGGATAGCCATACCACAATTCCTTCTCCTCCATTCTCCTCTCAGGATCTTGGGCATGCATGCACACGTGCCCAGCATGAGTTTAAACCACCAGATCTGGGATTCTTTTTTGTTTTTTGGAGTTTTTTTTAAAGAATTTTTTGCTATAGGGCATGCACTCACCAGAAAGAGAGAAAGAAAGTGAGAAATCACTCACAAGAGGGGATAGCCATACCACAATTCCTTCTCCTCCATTCTCCTCTCAGGATCTTGGGCATGCATGCACACGTGCCCAGCATGAGTTTAAACCACCAGATCTGGGATTCAAACTGCAGTTGACTACATGGGAGTCTAGAGACATAACAATTATGCCATCTGTTGATCCTTGTAAGTTTTAAGCCACCAGGGTCAGGGATAAAACCACAGTAAACTATGTGGGAGTTCAATATTGTAACCATTACAGCATCTGCTTGTCTCCCTTGTTTAAATTTTTGAATTATGGGACTATACTCACTCTTTCAGATATCAAGAATTAGGTAAGTAGAATAGTGCTCACTCATTTAGGTACCCTACCTGCTTTCCAACTCACTACAGGCCCCATAACATTCCAAATGCCTTTATCAGATATAATTGGATCTGCCTAGGTCCTGCGGGCATATACATTATTCATTTTGGGATCCTGCATTAGGTTATGTGGCCTTCAGGAAACTAACCTCAAGGTTTAGCTTTGTCTCTTT
>NW_006160160.1:515804-532482 GCF_000334495.1 Tupaia belangeri chinensis
TTTCTGTCTTTAGAATTCTCCTGATGTGCAGGAAATAGCCTGGGAGAATCACATTCAAAAACCATGGGTCACAGAGAGCAAGACTTTTAAGGGACATAGAAATGGAGGATTGTTTGTGGAGGATAATGCTTATCATATCTTTAAGAGGACTGGTGTGCAGTGTCTTTGTGTTGAGTAAATTCATTTTACAAGCTTTAGTGATGTACAGTGATTGAATGTATAAAATACATTAAAATAATTTTAAAAAGAAAAAGATTGATTCACTTGGGTCTGTCTCTGCTATTCATTATGTTTATTGCACTAGACCATCTTTTTCTGTATAGTCTATGTGAATATTCCACTCTAAAATGACCCATCTCTTCTGAAGTTCAAAACAGTTACTTCAGATTTTATTCATTTTCACTCATGCTTGTTATAAACGTAAATGCATTTTACGCTGTTAGTATATTTTATAAATGATTTACTTTTTAAATAACTCAAGTGAAATCCCTTTGGCCTATATATTTGCATCCATAATAGGATTTTATTTAGGGCTCATAACTCACATCACACAAAAATCGAATCCTGTAGCACCCAGGAAATAGGCCGTGAGGAATTGCCTCAGTCAAGTTACAGTCTTTTCCTTGTCCAATTCTGTCATTTATGAGACAAACTTGATCACTGGGCCATTACAAAAGATAAGCAGATGCTCATCAGTTTTTAAAAATAATACAGATTCTCTCCTGAATGATAAACTGATAGAGAATGTGCTAGGAATTTTTGATGAGAAAATCTCTATGTAATAAGCAGAATGTGGCCTTGGACAGTACATCTAAATTATGGTTGAGGCAGCAAAGCGATGAACCAGTCAGGAGCAAGCCCACTTTCTTTGCACTGTAAAATAGAGAGATTAAGGTAGTAAGAATTTTAAACAGAAATGACAAAGAAATGATCAATTATATGTCCCAGGAGAGAAAACACAATGACTATATTTTCTTTGTTCATTTTCACTCTCACTGCCTCTTCTGGCTTTTAGGTTCTATTACTCTTTAATCTTGATAAAACAAACTATCTAGGTAAGTAAATTTTTTCTTCCCTATCAAGTTCCATATCTGTATCTGTTGAGTTAGTAAGTAGGTCAATTTCACCAATTCTGTTTCTGATTCAATTGAAAGCCCAGAGGCTCACTTTCAGCCTCATAAAATGATAAAGCCCAGATCTCTTAGAAAGCACGTTGCCAAACCTCTAAGATTTTAAAGACCAAATATGTGACCCAGTGCCTAAAATAGTCTACCTTTTCTGAACTTTTAAATATCTACTTCTTTGCCTCCTTAAGACTTTGGTGCCTTGATCACCATTTCCCCCAGTTTATTAGCCCACTCATCCCAGGTTACCTTCTATTTCTACTCAATGTGGATCCTGAATGTTGTAGCCTCAATTCTACCCCACAAGCAGTGTTACCTTCTCACCCTTCAAACATGCTGACTTTCAAGCTACTATCTCTGTCTCCTCAGTCCAGCTATGGATCCTCTTACCCCCTACCCTACTGCATTAGTCCAATGTGTTGCTAATAACAGAAATGCCTGAGTCTGGGTAATTTATTAATGGATGCTTATTTGGCTCACAGTCTTGGAGTTCCAAGGTCAAAAGATTGTAACACTTCACATCTAATTCCTTTTTCATTATTATTTTTTAATCTTCAATGATGCATGTGTTTGCCAGAGGAAGACGGAGAGGCAGGAAAAAGCAAGAAAGCTCCCGCCATGGAAAATAGTCTTGCCACCATCTTTTCTCCTCCATTTTTCTCTTCTGTCAAGATATTGGGCATGCATATACATGCACCTTACGTGTTTTTCAAGCCTCCAGATCTGGAACTCAATTTGTCATGTGAGATCTAGCTCATGTAACTGCTGGGCCCACAGGCTGACTCATCTAAATCCTCTTGTTGGCTCTCTGTTTTAATTTTAAACATGTATGTGGATATGTGTGTCTGCACACACATCTACAAGCATGCAGTATATATTTTTAAGGATTTGTCAGAATAATAGAGAATATAAGCAGAGAATCTATTTTTCATTATAAGCTGTTAATACATTTTAGAATTAATTTCAGAATATTTAGATGCAAGTCTATGCAAGAAATAAACTCTAAAATAGTGTGTGCGATTTGATTCTGTGAAAAATATGTATGTCTCCTCACTCTTTCACAGTAAATATTAATTTATTGAGGCAGCTCAAAATTTTAGTTCATTAGGTTTGATTACATTCTTTCCACTGTATTTTATTATGCATACCTGGCTATAAAGATTTAGTAGATATGTAGAAGGAGCTCATGGAGCCTGTGGATCACTAGACTATAAAGGCATCATTTTGGACTATGTGAGTTTTTAAAAATGAAATGTTTTGAGTTTAACTTGTATACATTAAAATAAAGTTTGAGAGCTGGGCCCACAGACCAGTGATTAAGTGCAATGCATAGGGACCCTGAATGGCTTGAAAACCATAGGGGGTGCATATCCCAAATCCTGACCAAATGGAGAAATGGAAGGAAAAAAACTTGTGACTTGACTATCTTGACTATGCTCCATTAAGGAGTATATTTAATGAGTTTAATTTTTTAAATGTACATTTGTAATTATTGGAAATCAGGAAAGTCCTGATGTGGTTTTGCACAGAAAAACATGTCCTAACTTCCTAACTACTTAATACCATCATGATCAACACATAGAACAATTTTACACTCCAGGCAGTTTTCTTTATCTTGTTGCAATCATCTCAGTGCCTTGCCTCAGGTAACCACTGGTCTATGTTCTTTCATTTTATTTAGTTTCTCCTGATACATAAAAGTGGAATATTACAATATGTATTATTTTGTGTCTAGTTCCTTTACTGAGCATAATATTTTTGAGATTCATGTATACGGCTGTACCAATAATGCCTTCCTTTTTTATTGTTGAATAGTACTCTCCTCTATGGATATATGTATTTGTGACTTTTATAGAGATGAAGTTTGTAGGTGTTTTCTTAGACCCTTAGAAAGGTATGCTATTCCAAAGTATAACAATCACTACTTTACATAAAGTTCACAGATCCTTGCTCCTGTACCATCCTTAGAAAAAGGCCTCTGTTGTGTATTCATAACCAAATGATACTCTCTGCGAAGAACAGATAATCTGCTGTCCTTGTTACTGAAGTTTTAATTAGCAAAGTGGTGTTTAAAAACAACTAACGGGGTAAGTATTATGCCCCATGGTTCTTTTCTCTTCTACTTCTCTAATCTTATATCTAGCTTAGGATACAGACACTTATTTCCCCCCTCTAAGCTTCAGAAAATCAGTTAAAATAAAAGTAAAGGCATAGGCCAGGTTTACAGAGTGGAACAACTTTATAATTACTTATTAAGCCATTATAATATATTATGGGAATCATTCTTGTTGTTCAGTGTAGCACATTAGTAAATAATACTTTAAAAATATTAAAGCCAAGTGTTTAATTTTCAATCAAAATATATCGGACTAGTGTATTTTCTGCAAAATTACATTCATTGAAATATAAAGCAATGAGAAAACTATTCATTGTCACAGAAGTGACACTTTGAAAGGACTTAGCAATCATGATTAAGGCCAGGCATTGATATAACTAAAAATATAGAGTTTGGAGTATTTCATGTTGGATAAACTCTTCCCTTCTTTTCATTTCTTTTCTTTTTTTTTTTTTTTTTGGTGAGGTTTTGTTTTGCTATAGGGCGTGTGCGCTCGTCAGACACACAGAGAGAGACAGAGAGATAGAAAGCGAGAAATCACCCCCCCAGGGGGGATGGCCATGCCGCAATCCCTCCTCCTCCTCCATTCTCCTCTTGGGATCTTGGGCACACACGCACACGTGCCCGGCATGAGTTTAAGCCACCGGGTCGGGTCTGGGACTCGAACTGCGGTCGACTACATGGGAGTCCAGCAACATAGCCATTACACTAACTGCTGGTCCCAGGATAAACTCTTTTTACAAGCAAAATGAGAAATAGTGATTGACTACTTAAAAAATTAATTGGAATAATAATAATAAGGATCAGGAAAAACAATGAAAAGATATTGGATGATGTAATGAGGATTTTGATGTCTCCGTATTGACTGACATGCATGGTATTCCTTCTGGAAAAAGAAATGTAATATGCTATAAAGTTATATGTGATTCAATGTAATATAAACAAGATTATGATGATAATAAATAAATTAAAAAACACAGAGAGATTGGAAATACTCTGAGGTCCTCAAGTCAAAAGCCTTCTAAACCCATAAGAAATGACATCATTCTATTCACCTAAAAATATATATGTAAGAAACAACCACAAATCAAAATCAGTATTTCTTCGGAATCATTAAAAATATGTTTAAATATTTTGTCTCTCTTTGTTCCCTTTAATTTGGAAATTAAGTCTAAAGGAAATTACCTGACTTCTAAAGGGCAGCCTAAGAATTTTATTTACTCTTCATAATAATGGTTTTATAAAAGATCAGTGAGGTCATCTGTAGATGAAAATAAAATAAAATGAAATAAAATAAAACAAAACATAACAAGCCATCAACTGTTTCAGACTTGTCTGTTTATATCAATATAAAGAATGCTTCTTTGTACAAGTAATTCTGCATTTCTGTTCATATTCTTCCAGAGACTGACTTACTTGTTCATCTTATATGTGACAAAGTTTTAAGGAATGCATAAGTATAATATATATTTTAAAGAAGTATTTGATTTAACTCCATTATTGTTATTACTATTATTTAAATTTGACTAGAGAGAGAGTGAGAGAGGCAGACAGAAAGTTAGAAAGCAAGCTATCAGGTCCAGGACTCAAACTGCAGTCTGCCATGTGGGAGTCCAGCACCTTTAACTACTATGCCAAGTATAACATATGTAAAGAGAAAACTTAAATGCAGTCTTGGATTTTTTTCTAGGTATCTAGAAACAGCTATCTAATATCTTTCCTTCTAAGTCTTCACTACTATCATTCGATTGCATTTGGTCTGTACTAGTTGTTTATTTCCAGATTTCTTTTTATTTAACTTCTGATATTGACATGTTTGCTGATTACTATTTCTATCTTTTACTGTAAATTGAGTAATCTAGACTTAAAGCTAAAATAGAACATTTATTACCCAGTGCCAAAAGCTACCAAAGACATAGTTGTACACAGCAAAATAAATTAGATACTTAGATCTTTCCTGAATAGTCTTTGCAGTGATGAAGTGATGCTGTGCAACTTCTGAAGTATCAAGCTGTGAATATTATTGGATATCAGAAATACAACGTCTAACAACCAGTGTTTCTGGTTGTTAAAGGCCAGTGTTCTCCTAACTTGGAAAGAGTTCATTAAATTCCAGCATACAAAGGACATGGTAATTAAAATCATTGCTTCACATAGTTTTAAAATTATACCTCTTAATTACCACTAAGAAGTATAATGATATTAATATCTAATATTTGGATAATATATATTGCTACTTTATGAAAGAAATATTAATAATCTTAGCATTAGTAGCCAGTGTAATACTAAATATTAAGCAATAATATTCAAAATTAATTATTTATTGAAAATTTAAAATATCCTTCATGTTTTTATTCATTTTAATTTATGAGTACTTTTTAAAAGTTTCTTTATTTCTTCTGTGAGAAAGACAAGAGAGCCAGACATCCCCAATAGGGTCCCACACTGAGATCCACTCCCAGACTCATCCAGCTTGGATCATGGTTACATATGCCTGTGCCCATTGTCCACAAGGAGACCCCAGAGCATGAACCTGGGATCTCCTTTCATGTGGGTCCAGTAGCATTAATACTGCACCACTCTAAGTTTAGCATTAAGCACTTTTATTCAGACAAATGAAATGAAATAATTCCCTAACTATTCTTGTGATCTTTCAGTAACAAAATCCATTTAATTTTTCCTCCAAAAAAAAATCCTTCATTATTCTCTATGGTTGAATGGATGAATATAGAAAACTCAATGTTAAATAAAATTAAGCTAAACTATGAAAGACAAATGTTGTATATCCCTGCTCAACATATACCTAATGTGTACATTCTATGGCAGAATTAAAGGGTTCAAAGACATAATAGTAGAGCAAGCAAGTGTAGAAACTGGAGTCTGTGTAGAAGGGCCAGTGGGAGAGTAGATGGGAGGAGCTCAGGAAAGAAGCATTTTACAGATAAAGAATATAAAGTTCTTTGTTGAAAACAATGTATACAAGAGACCAGTAGTTATAATGGCTATGTCGCTGGACTCCCACGTAGTCAACCGCGGTTCGTGTCCCAAACCTGGTGGCTTAAAACTTACGCTGGGCACATGTGTGTGCGTACCCAAGATCCTGAGAGGAGAATGCAGGAGAAGGGATTGCAGCATGACCATCCCCCCGGGAGCTGATTTCTCACTTTCTGTCTCTCTGTCTCTTACTGTCTGACGAGCGCACATGCCCTATAGTGAAAAACCCCTCCAAAAAAAAAGCAATGTATACAATAATATCCTTGATTTGATTATAATACACTGCATATATACTTTGAAAAAGCATATTGTGTACCATAGATGTATAAAAATGGAAATAATAAATTATAAAATAAAACAAAAACAATTCCCTTATCTGGCTTCACTCTATGTCACACTTCTCATTCAGTCATGAGTTTTTGCACAGTATCCCTTTTAAATAAGTCCTAATTTTATCAGTCACCTTTTTCTAATTCAAACA
Source organism: Tupaia belangeri chinensis (assembly GCF_000334495.1). Taxonomy (NCBI): domain Eukaryota; kingdom Metazoa; phylum Chordata; class Mammalia; order Scandentia; family Tupaiidae; genus Tupaia; species Tupaia belangeri. The sequence goes on from NW_006160160.1 coordinate 522,520, forward strand.
ATTAAGAAACGAGTCTTAAATATATTGTAGTGTGTTAAGTAAAAGCTTTTCTATTGTCTCAATTGGGTAAGAATGCAAACTTAGGAACAACAGGTGGAAATTTTCCCCCAAATTTCAAGTCATGGGCTTGTTAAAGGAATATTTACCTCATTCCCATCCCAGAGGATGCAGAGGAGAAAGCAGGAGATGAACTTAAGGAGAGAATTAGAAGTAAGTTAGCTGTGTTCCCTCCAACCATCTTGCCTACTGCCATTTCAAGTCTATGACTTCATCAGGTCCACTCAGTTGTTTATTTGTACCTCTTGGTTTTAAATAATGCAGGGACTGCTGTCTATTACACTTTAGTGAAACTCAAAGCAAAGAAGAGAGTTGAGTATGTCTCTGATGTAAGTTTTGATCCATAAGCTTTTCAAGACTTGAGCGAGGTAAACTAAGTACATGACAGGGAGCAGAGTTGAAGAGTCATTTTGAAGGGAACATGGCCAAAACTGCCATGCTAAATGAGGTGATTCCAATAACAAAGGTTTTGGCAGAATGTCCCATTGGATGGAAGCTTCAAAGAGGAAATCCTAAATCATGAGCCATCATCCTTTTATGGAACAATGTAATATTGAAAGTCATTCATCTACAAAGTAGAAACCAACGTCACTTGTGTATTTTGAGGCAACATATGAAACTCTGCCAAGAAGAGGATCCAGAAATTAGAATGTCACCAACTATATAGAACTTGCCATATTTCTTTAATATCCACCCCACAGTACATACATTTTTCAGCCAAGTATTGGTCATGCCTATCTGAACTTGGATGGAGAAAAATATTAAGTTGGATGAGTGGTGTAATTGATGAAATTGTATAAAAATTGAGATTGTTTCCTAATACATAAAAGTGAACAAAAATGCTCTGGCACAAAGAAGAAATAATGCCCACATATAGATCAGAGATATGACAACATATTTTAAAGTCATTAACAAAAACATAAATAAATAGGGGCCAGCAGGTGGTATAGAAATTAAGGCACTGGCTTGGCTCCCACATGGCTGACCACAGTTCAAGTCCCAAACCTGGCAGTTTACTTTTTCACTTCCCCTCTAACATTCTCACTCTGGTGAGCACATGTGCCTTACAGCAAATGAAATAGTAATAATAATTATAATAAATAAAATTAAATAAGTAATTATTTCTAAAATAAATAAATAAAACTTTTCTGAATTATGCCCTATAAAGTTCAATTTATTCGATGTGATTATGAATAGAGGTAGACCAGTAGACTACTTGAAGCTTACCTTAAAATTATAAGCAGTTCAATCACAAAAGTGCCCACCCATTGCAGAACATGCTGTAACACAAATTCTTAAAGTTTTATGAAGTAGAGAAGAATTTGAAACAAAGAAGATTTAAAATGTGCACATCTCAATATACATTAAAGCACAAACTATGCAATTTATGGAATTCATGGTGAAAAGTTGTAAGAACACAAACATGGATATCTTGTAGCTGATTTTGAAAAGGAGCTGAGAGGCCCTCTAAATGTTAATAAGAATATCTGCTCATTCTCACTGACTTTTACTTTTCTATGCAGAAAAAGGACTAAACAGGGTGGAGTTAAGAATCTTGTACATTACTTGTGCATGTTAGACTTGAGAAACATGTGAAAAGGAAAGAACAGAAGATCCCATTCACTCATAGTCACTTGGGTATATATGTTAGTGTTAATTCTAAAATTGAGGTCAGTAAAATTGAACTAGGAATCTGGTAGCTGGGAGTTGTCATTGGTTTTCTAAGATCTAATTCTAAATCTGAGTCATAAAATTTCTTTCAGATTTAGAATAATTTTTTATTGCACTTTTATCTATTTCTACTACCCCCAAAATAATTCATCAGTAATATTTAAAGTTTGCTGTCATTTATGTGTATATTCCTGCATTCTCAGAAAATAGAAGTTTCATAGCATACCCACATTCAGCTCATACCAGTGCACCATCTTCTCAATATTTACGCTTGTCTTCTAACTAACAAGGATCCATTTTTGTCCAAATTGCATCTGTTCTTCTCAGCAGTACTACCTATCTTTGAATTGTTGCATAAATATCTCAGAAGTTCCTGAGGATGGGACCAGCAGATGGTGTAATGGTTGCATCAGTAGACTCCCACATGATTGATCGTGGTTTGAGTCCTGGACCTTAGCGACTTGAAATACACCATACATGATTGTGTCTGTGTCCATGACCCTGAGAGGAGAATGATTTCTTGCTTTCTGTCTCTATGTCTCTCTCTGTCTTTCTGGCTACCACATGTGCCTATAGAAAAAAATCTCTCTAAAGAAAAAGAAAAAAACAAAAAAACTGATTGCTTCTCTGTATTCCTTTCAGATTCCATATATCATTGTCCATCAGGTATAGGTGTCATTTTTCTTTGGCATATCTTTTGGGCTTTTTAAATATATATATATATATATGATTCTTTATAAAAGTTCCTCACTGCCCTTTTATTAAAGGCACAGAGTTAGCATGTTTACATGGGTCCCTAATAGCTCACATATGCATTATTTATCATTTTTGTCAAAAGAGATTAAAGAGTTTGAAAAAAGACCCACAATATGCTAATTAATCATGTACTAAAAAGTGCACACACACACACACACACACACACGCACACATACGAGGAGTAGAAGACTAAGTATGAACATCTAAAGTCCTGAACATCTCAGTGTAGATGAATTAATGAATATGTTAATATATGATTGATATTTTACAATGTTGTTTTAGTTTTGCTTTAAATTATTAGAAGTATTCTTGTGGTAGTTTAAGAGAAGAAAATGATAATTAAGAGTATTCGAACTGTCAGATTATCTATTTATTTGGCTACTATCACCCATTTTCCTGCTTTTCTCTAGACACCACTTTTCTATTTCATTTAAAGATCATGATTATGAAAAGGTAGAGTTCTTCCAGCTTAGTCCTAAACTCTATTTTGTCACTGCGTCTCTTCGTGTATAATCTCACTCACAAGCAGGCCTTCAATAACTAACCATGCTCAGATAATTAGCATTTATAATATATCATTAGTTCACATGCTGCCTCTGAACTCCAGACTCAGACATCTAACCAGTTTTCTCAAAGGAATCTGAAACTTAATTTAACATTTTCTGCTGCAATGTGTGGTTCTTTACTGCGAATTGACTCAAACCAAACTGTCATAGGAAAAGTGATGTAAGTTTTACTATGAAAGTCACGTCGCTTCATATGTGATGTATCCCAGCATGATGTGCTCTGAAGTAATCAGTAAGAATTTATTTTACAAAAAAAAATAGAAAAAAAGCCTTAGTAACATGAAGATTTTCAAGAAAAGCTGAAAATTCCACACAAGGATGAGTAATGGCTGGCTTAGTAGTTTTAAGATACACTGAACTTTTCACAGCATTAAGTTGTCAGTGTAGCTGAGAGCAGCTTAAGAAGATTCAAAGGCATTTCCCCCTGTTTTAAAAAAGAATAGAAGGCTACCCCCTGGATAAAATTATTAATTTTTAAAGATTTTTCTTCAATAATCTTTTGAAATAAGAAACACAAGTCCCCATATTTAAGACTATAAGAAATGTACTAAGAATCTAAGTACTAATGTCAGTAGATTTTTAAATGCATTAGTGATTATATTAGAATTGTTATTGAGATTCAAATATATATTATATATGTAAAATATATAAAATACAATATATAAAATATAGCATATAAAGCTATATATATGTATGTGTATATATATATGTTTCGTTCTTACTATTTTTCGTATATATTTTATAGGTGTTGAATGTTCTCTTTTTTAAAAATAATTATTTTATTGGGGAACCAGCAGTTAGCGTAATGGCTATGTCACTGGACTCCCACGTAGTCGACCATGGTTCGCATTCCAGACCCAGTGGCTTAAAACTCATGCCGGGTGCATGTGCTTGCATGCCCAAGATCCCGAGAGGAGAATGGAGGAGAAGGGATTGCGGTGTGACCATCCCCCCTGGGGGGTGATTTCTCGCTTTCTGTCTCTATGTTTCTCTCTGTCTGTCAAGTGCACGCGCCCTATAGCGAAAAAAACTCTCAAAACAAACAAACAAATAAACAAAAATAATAATTATTTTATTTAACTTTATTTATTTATCCATTCATTTATTTTAATTTGACCAGAGGGACAGAGTGAGAAAGAGAGACAGAGAGTGAGAGAGGGAAAGTGAGAAAATAGGCCACCAGGACCTGGACTCAAACCATGATGGGCCATGTGGGTGTCCTGTGCCCTTAACCACCATGCCACCTGCTGGCCTTTAATGTTCTCTCTTAACTTTATTTTTTCCTATATCCTCATGTACCTATGAATTTTTTTTTATTATGCTTGAAAAGTAAAGGCTTTAAGAAAAGGGAAATACAAGCACTATTAATTCCATTTTTGATTTTACAGAATGCAAAATATATCAGGAATGTTTTTGTTTCATTATAATAGAAACATCAATGCACGTGTCAAAGGTAAAAGTGTTATCTAAAGTATTCTCTACCCAAATGGTTCTCTTCGAGAGTTCTCTATCTCAGTGGATAGCTTTTAAATAACTTCTACCCATTCTTTTAAAATGACTAGTAGCATCTATTTAAGGAGTAATCTTTCTCTACCTTTCTTACTGTGTCCACTCCTAGGTGTATATACTCCTAAGTATATTCACTTATTCACTGTATACATCTTTTTCTCTACATTTGACCTAGTTAAATATTGTTTCTGCGAGTGTATATAAGTGGAGGTTGTGTGTGTTTATCTGACTATCTGTCCTTTTTTGAAAGGTAATAAATACCATTAGTGAAAGGTTTTTGTTTGTTGGTTGGTTGGTTTTTTTTCTTTCTTTGTTATAGGATGTAGCACTCACCAGAGAGAGGGGAAGTAAGAATTTACCCCCAGGGGTGCCAGGCCACAATCACAATGGCGTCTCCTTTGCTCTGCTCCTGGGATTTTGGGCGCCATGGCTCTGGGTGTGAGACTCCAGCAGCAGTTGTCTACGTGGGCATCCAGCTCCTTAACCACTGCACCACCTGCTGGCCCAAGGGTGGTGCTTTCTATCTGCTGTTGTTCGTTCGCTTGTTTTTATTATTTGTGTTCAGAGAATGTAATTTAATATAGGTCTAAATCAGTATTTGTTGAAACTATGTTGAATGAATAGAGGCTATGACTAAGAGGAATTAGAGGGAGGACGATTTCATGGAGGATGATTTAAAGACACTGCGTTGTTGAATTCTGTATAAGATATACAACATACATAAATAATATTATCAGTTTATAAAGCAAAGTATTTTTGGGTAACTTAATTAATACCATCATAATTTTCTTAATATTATTTGCTCTGCAATTTTCTTTTTTTACATTTTATTTATCATTATTATTTTTTAAAGTTTTGTTATAGGGCATGTGCAAATCATCAGGCAGAGACAGAGAGAGAAAGAGAGGGAAAGTCAGAAAGCAAGTTACCAGGCCTGAGACTTGAACTATAGTCAGTCATGTCAGAGTCCAGCTTCGCAACCACCATACCAACTGCTGGTCCTGCTTTGCAATTTTCATTTCTCAGTGAAAATGGTGTAAAAATTAAATAATATATTCAAATATGAGACAACACTAATAAAGCAAAAACCAAAAATATATATAGTTTAGAGATTAAAAAGTACTTTAAAACATTTAGACTGTGATGTATTAGAAAAAGACTGACCAAGCGACCAGCGGTTGGCGTGATGACTATGTCACTAGCCACCCATGTAGTCGACTGTAGTTTGATTCCCAGACCCAGTGGCTTAAACTCACTCCAGATGGTGTGAGTGTGTTCCCTAGATCCCAAGAGGAGAATGGAGAAGGGATTGCAGCGTGGCCATCCCCCCAGGTGGTGATTTCTGGCTTTCTGTCTTTCTGGTGAGCACACACGACCATGCACCCTCTAGCAAAAACCTCTTAAAAAAAGAAAGAAAGAAAGAAAGAAAGAAAGAAAGAAAGAAAGAAAGAAAGAAAGAAAGAAAAAGACAGCCCAGATTTCAGAACAAATTTTACCAGAAGTCAATCAGTCAGTAGTTACTCTCAAATTCAATTTCATATACTGTAAAGCTGTAAAGTGAGCAACTCAGATACATGATTGTTAAATATTTATACTTTCAAAAACCATCCTAGGTCAACAGCTTGTGAGAAATGGCAAAGGCAATAAAATAATTTTTTGCCAGACTTCTTTGGAAAGTACTTAGCGTACTTTCAAACAAATCGGAAAACAGTTCCAGACTAAACAAGACAGTAAATAATTTTATTGAATCAGTGAGCACAAAATTAATACTGAGATATTTCAAGAGAAAACTGCACAAAAATATCCTGAGCTATTGTTGGAAGATGTGATGGAATACTAAAGATAGGTAAGATTTGGAAAGATCAGACCCAGAAGAAAAAGCAAAGAAAGAGGTGACAGTAAAGTCTATGTTGTGGTTAATAAAAACCTAAACTGTTCGCATCAAAATAATGATCATGTATTAAAGGTTTCTAGAGATAGTCATAGACATTTATACTTGATTTTAAAACAAATACAAATAAACAGGAAATTTGAGTTAAAAGTAGTATTTGTCATATAATAAACTTATGCTGCAGGTTTGCTTGAGCCTCAGGCAGTCTAAAATATTCTTCAATATTTTTTAGGCTTTAGATAACTAGCTTCATCTCTGAATTAACAATTTCTACTAAATATGTGTACATTTCTACTTAGTTCTTATTACTGTCTTGAGTGTTTTATCAGATAAATTAATGAACCTTTTCCCCCTAGTGTCCTTGAGTTTATAGCACACATGTGAATTTGTTAGTATGAATGGCATTTGGGAGATAAGCAGAATGTGTTTGTTGATGAAGGAGTGAATACCTTTAAAAACCACAGAAATAGTGAGTATATGACTATTAACCATTAATTAAGGAATATTCGTCCTTTTGTTCCAGTAGAAAACATTCTAGATTATGGACATTTTACAGCTCATATGAACACAGATACCATCATATGAGCAAGTCCTTGAAATTTTCTACAAAGATATTTTAAGAACAGTAAATATTTACTGCCACAGCAAATTTACAGCATGGAGGTATGATTCACTAAAAGAAAAATGGAGAGCATAGTCCTGCACTAGCTCATCTATAGTCATTTCTACCACATTGTGGAATATTACTTCTTTTCCTCTATGAATCTCCCTACAAAAAACAGGATCTGTCAGGAAAAATCTGTCCCTGTGCCTATTATACCCTTTTGGTTATTAGACTATTTATATAACAATATGCTTTATGAAAATGTCAGGATGTAATTTTTGTCATGGTGACACACACATTTCTATTATGGCATAATAATGGAAACCTCTGCCTAAACTTTAGACTCTGAATTAAAGACAGTATGTTCTGTTCCTAAAGACATCACAGGCATTCAAAATCCCTTAACTTTATTGAGCAGAGAAAAGAAGCTTTTGAGGAAATGAATGCATGGCAAACTATGAGTTATTAGATAACACAATTAGCTTATTTTTATCTTAATAATAATTTTCTAGACATATTAAAAATGCCCGTTCATTTTGATGATTCCAAAACACATACAAGAAAATTAACCTTTTTTATCTCAAGTGAAATGTAAAGTAGCCATTACAACTAGTTTCATACTTAATCATGTGTTATGTTTTTATTCTCTTACAAATAGTTACAATAAAATTTACTTAGGAATTATCTTAAAGAAAAATGTTAATGAACTATAATTAGAAAGTATAAAAATAAACAAAGAAAGAAATCAGGTCCAGCTGCATGATACTGTGGTAAGCACAACATTCCATGAAGCTGGAAGCCATATGGAAGATGAGAGTTCAGTTCTCAGATGGACTTTTACATGCTGGGTCAGCTCACACATGTCCATGACCCAGGCTGGCTGAAAGGGTAGAGGCGAGGATACTCATAAGTCCCTGTTGAAGGTGATGAGCTCTCTTGCACTCTTCTCTCTTTCATTCTTTCATTCTTTCTCTTTATCTCTGAGTGAATCTCATGAAAAAACTAAAAATATAAAAGTGAGACTTTAAAAGTAAGTTAAAAATACATAGAAATATACTATGTAATACTAGGAAAAAATACTGAATACTATTTAGAAATATGATACAAATTAACACATCATTATTTTCCAATTGGAATGAAAAAATGATGCTAATGGTCACTGATAAGTTAATAGAAAATAAATTACATATATACATATGTGTGTGTATAAATATTTGAAAAATAGTGAGAAGGAATTTGTATAAATTGTGAATTGGGCCCTACCATGGTGGTGGTGTGGTAAAACAATGCTCTGCAATGCTGGAAGCCACATAAAAGACTAGATTTCATTTCCCAGGTTAACCATACATTCTGGGTGCTTTCACACATACCCATGGTCCTGGCTGACTGAAAGATAAGGGGTGGGGCTAGTGGAATGAGTCCCTGTTGAGGGTGCTTGTCTTTCTATCTTTATTCTCACTCTCTTTTTCTCAGTTTCTCTCTCATAAGAAAATGAAATAAAATGTGAAAAAAAAGTGATCTTACATAAATAAAACATGTAGCCAGGGATGAATGAATGAGAACATGAATTAATCTTGGTTCTAGAATACTTTCAGGAAGAAGTCCTGCATGTAACCTGTATCAGAGTTGCTAGAAAATATCACAGTGACCTGAAGAGTGACCAAATGATGAAGTGATCAAAATAAAATAGATGGGGTCAGCAGGTGGTACGCTGGTTAAGGCACTGCGCTCACATGGCTGGCTACCAGGTTTGGGTTCCTAGACCTGGTGGCTTACTTTCTTTTTAAAAAAAAACTTTCCCTGATGAGTGCATATGCCTTATAGCAAATTTTAAAATAATAATAATGCTAAATAAAGTTAATTAAAGTAATTCTTAAAAACAATCAAATAGAGAGACCAGCAGATGGTATAATGATTATGTTGCTGGACTCCCACGTAGTTGACAGAGTTTGAGTCCCAGATACAGCAGTTTCAAACTCATTCTAGGTGCATGTGTCCAAAATCCCAAGAGAATGGAAGAAAAGGGACTGAGGTGTGGCCATCCTGCCTGTAAGGATGACTTCTCACTTTCTGTCTCTCTGCCTCTCTCTTGTGAGCACATATGCCCTATAGCAAAAGTCTCTCTAAAAAGAAAAAAGTCAAATAGATAAGGTGGAAGAGTCTTTCTATGGTATATGTCATAACAGGAGACTATTAAATCCTTGTTGTGGCATGGATTTATTTGTTATTACTATCCCATGGTCATGTATTTTTTACCAAATGATATGAAAGAAATCAATTTATAGCACAGCACATAAAAGTAAAGCAAAACAATGATAATAATCATCATTATGAATAAAATAATAAAATACTGGAACCAACAATTGGCATACTGGCTATGTTGGTGGATTCCCATGTAGTCGATCGCAGTTCGAATCCTGGACCCAGTGGCTTGCACTCTTGCTGGGTGCGTGTGCATGCATATCCAAGATTCAGAGAGGAGAATGGGGGAGAAGGGATTGTGGCATGGCCAACCCCTCCCAGGATGTGATTTCTCACTCCCTGTCTCTCTGTCTCTATCTTTCTGGTGAACACACACGCCCTATAGCAAAAAAAATAATAAAATAATAAATTACAGAAAAGGAAAAATGTTTAATAGAAAATATGAGTGATAATAAGAAATCACTGCCAGATCACAAGAAACATGGAAAAGCAAGAAAATACCTCTCTTCCAAGGGAAAAGAGTAACTCTTCTTCATCCACAAGCAGTTCGGTGAAAGTCATGGAAATGTCTGATAAGGAATTTGGAGCATGCATAATGTCAAAGCTAACAGAGATGAAAGAGAGGAGAGACAAGGAACTACTAAAGAGAAAGGAGAAAGAAGTTGATGAGTTCCAGGAGGTGAGGAAATTCTTGCAAGATCTAAAAG
>NW_006160160.1:532680-533865 GCF_000334495.1 Tupaia belangeri chinensis
ACCCATAAGGGCATTGATAATCTATTCCATGAAATCCTGCAAGAAAACTTTCCAAACCTAGAGAGGCATTCGAAGATCCAATCCCAGGAAATACAAAGGACCCCAAATAGAATCAATCAAAGAAGATCTTCTCCAAGACACATTATAGCCAGGTTGACCAAGACCATAGACAAAGACAAGATACTAAGATCGGCAAGAGAAAAACATCAAGTTACCTACAAAGGACATCCCATCAGGCTAACAGCAGATCTCTCATCTGAAACAATGCGAGCGAGGAAAGAATAGGAAAATATATTCAAAGTGTTAAGAGAGAAGCAATTTCAGCCAAGAATATTGTACCTGGCAAGATTATCTTTCACGTGGAAAGAAAAGACAAGAACATTCTCAGATAAACAAAACCTGAAAGAATTTACCAGCACCAGAGCAGATCTCCAAAAGGCTCTCAAGGGTGTGCTATATCAGGAAAATTAAATATAGACACATGGAAATAAGAGTTCAAAAACTAAGAAAGTGTCCAACTTAATCGTAGGAACAAGTCTGGAGTTGAATATTATATCCCAGAATTTAATCAGGAAAATTGAACCAGAACAGAAGATAAAAGTACATGAGACTGATAGGTTCATACACCTACCATTTGAACAGAATTCTAACCTGTTTCCTGGCTTTAAGCGAAGTTCCTTGGTATTTCTTTGATTTAAGTTAAAACTGGTTTTCTTAATAGTACCAAGTGAACTCACCATTGAAAGTAGTTAGACTATGTGAGAAATTGCGTGATCAATTCAGCGTGGGTGGGAAAGGACTGGAAGACAATTGTAGACACCAGAGATAGTGTGACGAGAGAGTGGGAAAGAACAGAGGGTCAGAAAGAGGGGTTAAAAAAAATTCTAGGAACTAGAAATGGAAAATTTTTGATAATAATATGCATGATTGAGTCACTAGGCAATATATTCTGGATGGGAAATTACATTTTGTATGCTGTGATGATGCTTAGGGAAATAATGTAAATTAAGTTATATAAAAAAAGAGAAAGTTTCAGAAAAAAATTATCTATTCAATGACTGCAGTAAGATATATAGCCCCAGCTAAGTGCTACTTCATAGGATGCCTAAAGTTAGACTTGTGTTCATGGAAATGTATATATCAGCTGTATTTGCTATGAAAATATTTAGATTAATTAAGGTCTTT
>NW_006160160.1:533976-561867 GCF_000334495.1 Tupaia belangeri chinensis
AATCAAGGATGGAGAAAAAAAGCAAAACATACAGAAAACAAGAAGTGGAAAATTATTTGCTGACAACATGTTTGTTGATGTGCTTGATTGAGACAATATAAAGTGTACTCTGGATGGAAAATCTCATTTTATATGCTGTAATGATGTACAGTGAATGAATACAAATAAATAAATTTAAATTAAAAAATAATAATAATAATAACAATATGCTAATACTAATATTTAGAGAAACCAAGGCAGTTTTTGACTTCCATAAATTCATTCTGAAGTATATAACAAGCTTATAAAATTGTTACTTCCTTTAACCTCATTTTAAGGATGAATAAAAAAAGATCTACAGAGATCAAGTTAGTTGTTTAAGTTTAGGTATGTTCATATGACAAAACAAAAGTAACAATTGTATACTGATAATATCTAATCTAACTAGAGAGTTGGTTTCATTCTTCGTGTCACTAAAATGTGCCTGTACCCTCAGGATCTGGTCACATCACAATTCCTTCCCTCCAGTACTCCAGCCAGTTCAACTTTGGAGCCATTTGCCATGAGTGTTCTAATGTTAGGCCAACCAGGCCTGAACCAAGGTCTCCACATGGATCAGGTTTCTCTTGAGCCAAGGGGCCAGTACCAATCTTCTTTCTTTAAATTACTGATGTACTTCTTTTTTTTTTTTTTGGAAAAGTTTTTTGCTATAGGGTGCGTGCGCTCGCCAGACAGACAGAGACAGAGAGACAGAAAGTGAGAAATCACCCCCCCCCAGGGGGATGGTCATGCCGCAATCCCTTCTCCTCCATTCTCTTCTCGGGATCTTGGGCACGCACGCACGCACACGTGCCTGGTGTGAGTTTTAAGCCACCGGGTCCGGGAATCGAACCGCGGTCGACTACGTGGGAGTCCAGCGACATAGACATTACACTAACTGCTGGTTTCCCCACTGATGTACTTACTTCTGACTATAGTCTTTCATTCCCTTTTACTTTCAATTTTGCGTTTCTTTTCCTGAAATTCATAAATAGAACAGCAAATACCTTTTCCATTTGTTTAGTGTTCTAACCAATAAAACATTTGTGGGTGATCAAAATAAGTGAACAACTTATAAAATTAACTTTGTAGTTGTCAACATTTGCTAGATTTTTCAACTATAGGAGCCAACCAACACCTACTATACTGACCAATATGTTTCCTGAAACCTTGGTAGAAGCTTAATAAATAATAGAGCAGGTGATTGCATTGATTTTCTTTCTTCAATTTTCGTTGAATATTTTATAGTTTGTGTGTGTGTGTGTGTGTGTGTGTGTGTGTGTGTGTGTGTGTTTGTGTCCATCAAATTCTTTAAGAAAGAGAGAACAGAAACAACATGTTGAAGGGGAAGGAGAAAAATGTAACAGAAAAAAAGAGAGGAAAAAAATAGTAAGTGTTTAAAGTATTTAATTAACCAAAATCATTTAGAAACGAACAGTTGGAAAATCCACCACTGACCTATTTTTTTTCAACTGAATCTATCATCTTCCTGCCTTCCAAAAGGAATCTTAGTGCCTTAATTAGCTTACGCCTCATTATCATCTGCAAAATCTCAACCCTCCTTCTAGTCATATTTTTACTTCTAACTGCTATTTAATTAAAGAGAAGTTTTCTATACATTGAATAACAAATACAGTAGCCTATTTGGGAATATTTAAGTACCTCATAAACAAAATCCAAATAGTTATTAAAACAGAGTTAGCTCAGATTCTTGATATGTGTAGCAATGTACATTTTTCTTATCTAAACAAACCAACCTAGATAAATTCTGTTTTAAGTTATATCTCCCTTAACCTTAACGTCTGAGTCCTGGAATGCTTCCAATTCTTGAATAATTTACTCACTGGAACCTTGTAATCAACACATCAAGTCAGATACACTGAAAATGGTATGTCTGCATTCTTTTCAAAATTGATTTAAGACCAAGTCATTTTTAACTTTTGTTTTGTTAATGATATATATACTAGTGTTTATAGAATAACTATATACAAAATTTATATTTTAATATTATTCTATGTACATTAAATTATCAAATTATACATATACTTATGTCATGTATTGATTAGCTGTAATTTGACCTAATCTTATTTTTTAAATTAAGATCTTTCAAAATGACTTTGGTATACTGATAACTGAAATGAAATAAAGGTTAAAAAGATCTAATGAAAAAGAATTGAAAAGGAGATGGTTCCATGGGTATATGATGATTTGAGTATTAAATCATGAAAATACATAAAGATGAAATGCTAAAAAAGGTTGACCTGTGTAGTGCAGTTTGATTCATTTGGTCATCAGTAAATAACCTTTTTAAATTTTAGTACCAGTTATCTAATATTGCATAATAAGTACCCTAAAACTTAAAAAAAAAAACAAGACACACACCATGTATCTCATAATTCTGAGGGTTGGTAGTTTTGGTCATGCCTTTTCTGAGGAGTTGTGCAAGACTCAGCTGGGTTTACTTTTGGATCTGGTCACTATCTTGATCCTTCCTTCTGGGGCTGTCCTCATTCTGAAACTCTCCCTCCTCATTCTGAAACTCTCCCTCTCTGCAGTAGGTTAATTAAGTTAGTATTCTTCACCAAGTTATTCTGAGGTGGAATAAGAGTGGGCATTGGTGATTCAGCATCCAAGTTACATACACCTGTAGAACTTTGGGACCAGCAGGTGGCGTGGTGGTCATATATAATATATAATGTCAATATATAATATTTATCTCATAAATATTTATTTAACAACCTTAAAATAATTAAAACATTTTGATAAAGTCAAATTACCATTTTACATACTAGATATATATATAAATATATTTATTTATATATACATATATTTTTTATTTATATATTTATTTATATACATACATATATATATGTGTGTGCTGGCCCAATTATTTTAAGTGTAAAGGAAAAGTAATTTACTAAGTAATATTGAAAGTATACTCCTGAGAGATGGGAGTGGGCTTGGGCAGACAGAGAAAGTGCCTCAAAAAGTCCCAGCAATTGCTTCCTGTGGAATTTTCATTTTCAATGTAGGTTATGTGGGTTGTTCATTGGTTGGGTCCACTGATTACTCTCATCTCATTGGCTCTTTGAAATGTGGCTAAGGCAATGATTTCACATCGGCCATTTCATGGGTACCTGGGCCCATTGATTTATCTCATTGGTTATATTAACTGTGGCTTAAACAGCTAAACATCTCCCACTAATCTCTTGCCTACACTAACTTAGGTGAAGTTTTCTGCCTTGATTGTTGTTTTTTGTTTGTTTGTTTGTTTCTGAGAGGTTTTTGCTATAGGGCGTATGCGCTCGCCAGACAGACAGAGAGAGACAGAGAGACAGAAAGCCAGAAATCAGCACCCAGAGTGGATGGGCAAGCCGCAAACCCTTCTCCTCCATTCTCATCTCGGGATCTTGGGCATGCACGCACATGCACCCGGCATGAGTTTAAGTCACTGGGTCCAGGACTCGAACTGTGGTCGACTAAGTGGGAGTCCAGTGATATAGCCATTGCATTAACTGCTGGTCCCTTGATTGGTTTTTCTATCTAACCACATGGGCAGAGGCTCCAGCCCCCTTACCTGCTTCCACCTGCTTCCATTTGTTAACTTTCTCCTGCCTCATCTTCTCCCTGAGAGGCATGATCCTGGCACTTTTGTCTTGAAAAATTCAGACACCTGTCACCTTTTTCTACAAATTATTATATTGCTAAAATGTTCTTGGGCAGCCACAGAGCACAGTGATTGAGGGAGTCAGTTCTGACATGGTCAGTCATGGGTTTGAAACCAGGTGGCTTGAAAAAGCCTTCCGGATGCGTGTGCATACATGCCCAAAATCCTGATGGATGGGAAAATGGAGGAAAAGGGATTACAACACGAGCACACCCCATTGGGAAGTATTATCTCTATCTATTTCTCTCTTTGCATCTCTGTCTCAGTCTAGTGAGTGCATGCTACCTCCTCAAATTTTTTTTTTAAAAAAAAGGAGCAAGAAAAATAGTTCCAGAAACTGTTAATTTTTTCATATCATATAAATTGCACTATAAACTGTACTTTTTAACTCTGAGAACTTTATGGTAAAAATATGCATTCCTTTTGTCAGTATTAATCTATCAAGCAGAACGTGTAAAATATAATACCTGACATTGCAGTTAAAACGAAGTATAAAGAAAAAATAAACTCAACCTTAAAATTTACCATAGAAATTAGAGAAGGCAGTTATTTTAAGCTGATTCTTATTCAGAGATAGATCTATAATCATTTTGGAAAATTAAATAAAAATGCATTTTGGGGGACCAACAGTTAGCATAATGGCTATGTCGCTGGACCCCCACGTCGTCAAACGCGGTTCACGTCCCAGACCCGGTGGCTTAAAACTCACTCCAGGCGAGTGTGAGTACGTGCCCAAGATCCCAATAGGAGAATGGAGGAGAAAGGATTGCCACGTGGCCATCCCCCTTGGAAGGTAATTTCTCGCTTTCTGTCTCTCTGTCTCTGTCTGTCTGGCGAGCGCACATGCCCTATAGCAAAAACCTCTCCAAAAAAATGCATTTTTCAAACTAGCAAGATATTTTACCTAAATTACTAATGTGATTGACTTCCTTCAGAGTTTTGCTTTTCTTCTCTAGACATAGCCCAAGTTAGTTTAATTTGTTTGCAAGCACGAAGTAAAGTATATGCTCCTTTTCATATAAAGGCATTTTATGTAAAATCTATTTTTTGACAAAATAAATGAATACTGCACTATAGAATACATGAACAAAAAATAGACATAAAACGTTTTTCTATATCATGTATATAGTTCAAGTAATGACTGTCAGTATATATATAAAAAAACAAAATTAAATATGTATTTGGGGAAATTTTCAATTAAGATGTATTTCTGGAAAAAACTTCATGAGTTTAGTGCTATTGTTCTTATATGTTCAAAAAAATTACCTAATAGTCATACTCTGCTTAAAGAATGACTGAATTTTATATGCCTACAAAATTTATTTTTTTAAACATAACCTAAAACTTTTGGGTTTATTGCCATTTTAAAGTTAGGCATTTTAGAGGTTTAAATAAATACATTAAATTTTTTTCTTATTCGCTTCCCTTTAATTCCTTAATTTTACAAGAAAGTTTTAAAAATAGGTTATGAATTCCATAAGATAAAGAAAAATTTAGTATTTGTTTTTACTTTTTTTTTTTTTTTTTTTTAGATTTTTTTCCATAGGGTGTATGCATTTACCAGGGACAGAGAGAGACAAGGAGAGAAAAAGTGAAAAATGACACCCCAGGGGGATGGCCACACTGTAGTCTTTTCTCCTCCATTTTCCTCCTAGGATTTGGGGGATGCGTGCATGTATGTTCAGCATAATTTCCAAGCTGCCAGGCACAGGACTTGAGCCACAGCCAGTCATATGGGAGTCTAGCTCCTTAACCACCACAACATGTCCTAGTTCTTGTTTTCAGTTTTGTTGTTGTTTTGATAACCTAAACAAGTAGGTAGGCACAATTTACAAATGACCTAACAACAGAAGTACCAGTTTTATGACCTGGTGATGAAAGGCCACTAAAATTAGCCTTACTAGAATATACATGTTTTAAAATGTGATATTTACAATTATAATGCATATAAAAATTATCCTACAGTACCTAAAGATCCATAACTAATTATATTCTCTTTGGAAATTTGTAATGGAGAAATACAGAAAATGTGAAATTGTGATTAAAGAAAACTGAGCTGAAAGCTAAGAACGGTGACGATGCATAAACTAATAGTTGTCGGTAAAGTCAAGTCTATAGTGAGAGTATGAAGTATAGTTAAGAAATCATTTGACTAAGAAGAAACAGGCATAAAGACAGTACTTGCTCACCAAATACCTCAATATCCCTGACACCAATGATCTTGAGGCCTATGAACTTGCTGGATTCCTAACGATACTCAATCCATTGAACTAAGATAGATTGGTTTTCTTCTTTAAAGCTGAAGAGCTATGTAAATAAGATTTTTACCAAAGGTCTCCTCCAAGTACTTCTCACACAGTTTGGAACATTAACGAGACCACTTTTTAGTTTAAATTTTTTAAAATAACTTTTTATTACTTTAATTTATTTATTTTAATTTGATCAAAGAGGGACAGAGTGTGAGAGAGAGAGAGAGAAAGCCGACAGATCCAGGACTTGAACCATGGTTGGCCATGTGGGAGTCCAACACCCTTAACCACCACACCACATGCTGGCCCCTTCGAGACCACTTTTATAGCAAACATAGTGAAACAACTGAGTGAATGTAGAGAAAATAATCAGTTCATGAGTGGATGAAGAAAAGCTAATGGAAATAATAAATATGCCCAACTGTTACAGCCTACCTATCTCCATTGTATTTTTGACTTACTCCTCAGTTTACGCTCCCTGAAATTCAATCTCAGATCTTAATCTGAATGAGAAGCTAGAGGAAAGGAATCAAGAAGAAAAAAATTTAAAAAGAAGCAACACATTTAAGGTACACAAAAATGGAAAATTATCTATTGATGATAACAGGTATGACAATCTTAACTGGACTAATATATAGTGTATTCATGCTGGGGAAATTAATTTTGTGTGATGTAATTATATACAGTTACTGAGTGTATAAGTAAATGATAAAATATGTAAAAAATAAAATGAAACTAAAACATTTAATGTTTCATGAATTTGTTAGCCAAGATTTATGCCTACGTGCATTTATCAATAAATTCAAAAGACAGAATTGATTTATTTAAAATTTGCCCCAGATTTTATTTTCTGAGTCAATACTTCCTGAATTTTCTCCTGTTGATTGCTAATTCTGCTGTGTAATAATGTGTCTTGCATCACATAAAAGAGCAGTTCTATGATGGGCCAAATTTGTGAAATAGTGAATCAAATAGTAGCAGAGACAAAAAAAAAAAATTCTAGGAGTGTTAACTGAGCTGTAACATGACAAATATTTCTTCAGCAAAAATTCTCACCTTCTTTGGAGCGGGCACATGATGACCTAACTAGAAATAGATTTTCTTTGGGACCAGCAGAGAGCATATGGTTACATCTCTGGACTCCCTCATAGTTGACCACCATTCGAGTCCCAAACCTGGCAGCTTAAAACAGCCCGGTGCATTTGCATGCATGCCCCAAATCCCAAGGTCATGCAATTTATGTCACATTGTCAAGATACCCAAACGATTATTGCTTTTCTTATGTTCCAGTCTTCTAGGGCATCTGAACTGCCAAACAAACGATAAAGATAATAAATGTAATTCAATTCTAGGAAAAGCAAACACCTTAAATAAGGTTTGAAGCTAAATAAAAATGTTTATAGAAATGTTTACGGGACCAGCAGATGGTGTGATGGTTATGTCCCTGGAATCCCATGTAGTCAAACTTGGTATGAATCCTGAACCTGGAGGCTTGAAACTAATGCTGGGAACATGTGCATACGTGTCCAAAATCCCAAAGGAGAATAGAGGAGAAGGGATTGTGGCGTGGCCATAGCCCCTAGGGGGTGATATTTTGCTTTCTGTCTCTGTCTCTCTTGTGAGTGCATATGGCCTATAGCAAAAAATATCTCTCTAAAAAAAAAAAAAAAAGAAAAAGAGAAAGAATAAAAGAGATGCCTAGAGCAGTAAAACAAGATGAGAGGCTGACTTAGTTTTTTCTTCCCTTTGAAACAATAGGTCTTGTATAATTTTAGTATATGACTATGTGGAAACTCACCAAATGGTAAATGAAATAGAACAAACTGAAAAATTATGACCTTCAATTGGTATGCTCTCTTAGTTTTTCCATGTTATATTTCAATATTTTAATCTGAAAAGTAGAGATAATACTGCTTTGACATTGATGTACATCATTTGGATTATGAAATACTACAAACACATACATGCATACACACACATGCTATGAGAGAGTCTTTTTCTTTTGAGAGTTTTTTGCTATAGGGAGTGTGCGCTCGCCAGACAGACAGAGAGAGACAGAGAGACAGAAAGCGAGAAATCACCCCCCAGGAGGGATGGCCACACCACAATACTTTCTCCTCCATTCTCCTCTCGGGATCTTGGGCACGCACACACACGCGCACGGCGTGGGTTTAAGCCACCAAGTCCGGGACTCGAACCACAGTCGAGTACATGGGAGTCTAGCGACATAGCCATTATGCTAACAGCTGGTCCCGAGAGAGACTTTTATGAAGTTTGTGGAAAATGGAATTAAAGTACCAGTTTATTTATTTTGATACAAAACATTTTTTAAATCTATACAAAGTTTTTTCATAATATGCATTTTCTAATTTTCTAAGAACTATTTGAGCAAATTTAATATTATATATATTTATATAGTGTGTATATATATGTACATATATATACATATATACACATATGTATATTTTATAAGTCAACTTTGGTATTTAACAGAAAATCTTTTTTCTCTCAAAGATGGCTAGAAATAATGTGTGTGTGTGTGTGTGTGTGTGTGTGTGTGTGTGTGTGTATACATACATACATATATAAATATAATTTGATTTTGTATGAATGAGTCCAGGAATAGCACATTATCGTGGATGTTCAGGATTTCTGTAGAATTAAAGAAATTGTACTTTATGAATTTGAAACTATTGGGAAGTTGTGTTGCCTGTATATAATATTATTCCATGGATGTCTAGGAAGGGAACATAGATTAGTAAAATAGCCCATTTTAATTCTGTGAATTATTATTTTACTATATAAGATTAATTATATACACAGGAATGTTAAGCAAATACTTTTTCTTATTTAAATAAAATAGCAATTGATTTTATTTCGTGAAAACACCTGCATGGTTTATCATAGTGAAAACTCTCTTTGCCTTTGACCTACTAGAGACTTAGCCTATACTACAGTAAGAAAGTTATATGACTATAGAGTGTTATGTAAAAGAGTACTGATAATCCTACTTAAAAAACATGTACATATTTGTGTTTTTATAATAATAATTTGTGTGAATATTATTTACAAAGGAAAAACATACATCAAATGATTAGATTAAGGTATGTTTTCTCCAGAATGATTTGAAAAATCCGTGCAACGTATATTAAACTTATAGCATTTTTTAAGAAATATAGTAAGTGCCAACATAGCAAAATAACAAATCCCATGATTAAATATAGGATTGTGGGTTGTACCTGCTGAGTCTTACCTTTCAGGAGTGGCTGCTAATGCAGCTACTATCATATAACTGAGTTTTCAGTTCTGCATTTGACTTACGTGCATTCTGACGGGTTGCTTTAAATTGTTAATGTAATCTTAGTTCCTGTACTAATATTCTAAAATTAAGATATTATTGTTTTTTTTTA
This sequence comes from Tupaia belangeri chinensis, assembly GCF_000334495.1. Classification (NCBI taxonomy): domain Eukaryota; kingdom Metazoa; phylum Chordata; class Mammalia; order Scandentia; family Tupaiidae; genus Tupaia; species Tupaia belangeri. The sequence goes on from NW_006160160.1 coordinate 543,321, forward strand.
TCTTTCAATAGGGTGCATATAAACTTTAAAATTAAATTAAGCCAACCTGCTTGAATTTAGTGATAATCAAATATTTACTGAAACAGGGAAATGGTGTAGCTCAAAGCTAGCACACTGTAAATACATAATCGGAGAACAGTTCACACATGTATATTTGCAAGTTACCACCCATGAGGTATATTTGTTTCATCCACCAGATATGCATATGTTGTCTTAAAACACTCATGTGCTTTCATCGCTAGTTCATATTACGGAATGCTTAAAATACATGTGGAACAATCCAAGATATAAAAAGTTAATACATACATATGTATTTACTCATGTGACTGCTTTGTGTTATATTCAAAAATTTAAATAAGAAATTATATTATATTATTCACATGTTATTTACCATTCTAGAAGAAGCATTACAAAGGCATACATTTACATAATGAATAGAAAATTGTAGAATGTAGGTAGAAGAGCAAAAGTCATATTTAAATTATGACTACGTTTTTTCCTAAGGACCTAGGAAGAATAATCATTTAACAAAGCATAACCAAACTAGAAAAATGAACTATAGTCATTACAACAGCAAAAAGGTAAAATTTTAAGTCTATTAGAATATTCTCAGTATCATCATTCTGTAATTTTTACCCCTATTAAATAATAAAAGCTACTCGATGAATTGAATTTCATGTGGTTAACTACATGAAACATCTTGGATGAAGCATCCAATGGAAACATCTTGTATATATACAGACAATTCCACCAAGTTGCTAACAAAGTTTGAGAAAGTGTCCAGTTAAGAGAGAGAAATGTGTGTGTGTGTGTGTGTGTGTGTTTGGCATGCACGTTCATGTGCCCGGCATGGTTTTTCAAGCCACCAGGTCCTGGACTCAAACCACTCTTGGCCATGTAGGCATCCAGCTCCTTAACCACTATGCCTCCATTCTTTCAAGAGGAGACTAGAGAAGGGATTGCTGCATCACCAACCCCCGCTTTTTTTCCCTTTTCTTCTCACTGTCTGTTTCTCCCAGCTGAGTACACATCTCTTATGGCAAAAATCTAGACGAGACAAACAAAAAAATTTACAGTAAAACCCTTACTAGGAGTAGTGTGATGTATTAGAAAACACTTTTGAGGCTGAGCAGACAGTTTTGGTTTTTGACCAATTGTTCAAGTACTCACATAAATGTCATTTTGTACCAGGGAAAATATCTTGAGCCATGTGTTTCCTATACTGCAAAATGAAGGTAAAAAATCTAACTTGCATAAATCATTAAAACCAATATATATCAATTTCTTGCCATGTGTTATTTTCGCAATAAAAGGCAGATTAGCCTTGACATTTGTTGTACTACATTAATGTAGTTATTACCCATAATCAGTGTGTGCTTACTAACTTTATTAAATGAAGTAACACATACACACACACTCACACACACACACACACACACACACACACACACACACACATAAGCATACCTGTCCTTTATTTTGGAAAGTGAAATTAGTCATTTTAAATTATACTAATTTGATACATTTATTTGAATGGTAATTTGTATACAGAGTCTAGTAAATTACTTGAAATTAGTATATTCAGCATACTTATATCTAAGTGGCTTTATCTTTGATGGAAAGTTGAGTAACTTATTTAATTTTAGCCTGAATAATAAAATTATAGAAACACTGGAGCCAACAGGTAACGTAGAGGTTAAGGCAATTAGATCCCACATGACTTTGTCGTTCAAGTTCTGGACCCAGCAGCTTGAAATTCACGCCAGGTGCATGTGCATGAATGCCAAAATCCCAAGAGGATATTGGAGAGAAAGGGGTGTGGCAGGTCATCACCTCAGGGGGTGATTTCTCACGTTCTCTCTCCTTCTCTCTCTGAGCCAACAGGTAACGTAGAGGTTAAGGCAATTAGATCCCACATGACTTTGTCGTTCAAGTTCTGGACCCAGCAGCTTGAAATTCACGCCAGGTGCATGTGCATGAATGCCAAAATCCCAAGAGGATATTGGAGAGAAAGGGGTGTGGCAGGTCATCACCTCAGGGGGTGATTTCTCACGTTCTCTCTCCTTCTCTCTCTCTCTGTCTCTGCATCACCCCTGGGGGGGATTTCTCACGTTCTCTCTCCTTCTCTCTCTCTCTGTCTCTCTCTGAAGAGTACATGCTCCCGATAGCAAACTAAATATATACACATATATATTTGTAATATGTATAATAACAATGCAATTTGTTGAAGAAACAGTTAACACAAGTAAATTGATTCAAAAACACTTCCTCTGTTTGTAGAATCTGTTTTATCTTCTATACTACTTCATAATAAGGAACATGACTGTGCAGAGATAAGAGACACATGTTTAAGATTAAGGAGCTCTTTTAATATTAATAGCAATGACAAGATTTCCAAAAATATAAGTTTAAATTTCACTTAATAAAATAAATATCACCAGAATATTAACTATAGATGACTACATAAAGGAATATATATTTTTCAGAGCTGCAAGTCATTTTGATATGAATTTTGTGCTATTTCTCAAGGTATTTATTTCACATGTAAAAAGACAAAGAATTGCAGATCAAAGCCTTTAAAATAATTCTCTTGTGTCATCTGGTACTGTTTAAAAATGCAGTTGGCAAAGTTAATACAGAAAACTCACTCCAACAACAGTTACAACTGTCCTAAGTCCAGTTATTACTGAAGATTATGGTTAGAAAGAAGTACAAGTGAAAACAAATGAGAAAATTAAAATCTAAACCTTTTTATGCAATATGTTGATATGGAGGCCAAAATTCAATGCACTATTCCTCGGGATCAGCAGATAGTATAATGGTTACATCACTGGACTCTGACATATTGAACCATGGTTTGAGTCCCAGAGCCAGGGGCTTAAAACTTATGCCAGACTCATATGCCTGTGTGCTCAAAGTCCTGAGAGAGGAATGAAGGAGAAGGGATTGCTACATGGCCACCCCCTGGCCCCTGGGGTGGGGGGGGAGTGTGGATTTCTTAATTTTCATCTCTCTATTTCTCTGGCAAGTTTATGCACCCTATAGCAAAAATCTCTTTTAAAAGAAAAAAGGCAGAATACTGTTCCTAATTTTTCAAGAAAGCTCTATAATTTTTATTTATTTATTTATGTAATGGAGAGGTTTTTGCTAGAGGGCACATATGCTTGCCAGAAGGACAGAGACCGAGAGAGAGCCAGAAAGCGAGAAATCACCCCCCAGGGGGTGATGGCCATGCTGCAATCCCTTCTCCTCCAATCTCCTCTCGGGATTTTGAGTACACACGCCCAGCATGAGTCTAAGTCACCAGGTCGGGACCTGAACCCTGATCGACTAAATGGGAGTCCAGTGACCTAGTCATTATGCCATCTGCTGGTCCAAGAAGACACTATAATTTTAAAGATAGGAGTAGTGTCTGTATGAATCAAATATTTTGGCTAGAGATGGTCATCCTCTAATAGATTTATAGGGCTGATATACTAAAAGAGAAGCATTTGTGGTTTCTTTCTACTTAGAATTTATATTTTTTAATTCTGTGTTTGTACATCTGTCAATGCTGCATTTAGATATTATAGGCTATATAATAATTAGATGCAAATATCCTAAAAGTTAAAACATTTAAAAGAACTTACATATGTGACAAATCTTTCTTCTTTTAACAGTCTCTTTTTATTCTTTGGCAGAAGAGAAGATGGAAAAAAAAAATTACTCTCCTGTGGACACTTTCTAAATTCTCCTGTGAGACATAGAATCTAATTATAATGTAGTTTGCCTACTGACAGATCTGGTCTACGCCATCATTATGATACTGTTCTCTGTAAACCACCAGTTCAATAACATGATTTGCTTCACTAATGTTTGTCTATTTCTGTTAATTTGTGATAAAAGTGAGGGTGATGGTGTGTTTCAGAGCAAATTCATTGTGACAATGTTTGGAAGTAACCTGTAGAAATTTAAAACATGAGCTTAGATGATACCTCATTTAATGAATTCATGACTTTTAAAAATATATCAGGTGTTATTATTTTATTTTGTATATATATCAACACATGCGAAGCTGTCAAAGTTTGACTGTTGTACTGTCAAATTTTGACTGATAGGGATTCAAGTCCCAAATAGGGTGGCTTGAAAAATCACTCTGGGCACGTGTATGTGTATGCTCAAGATCCGAAGAGGAGAATTCTTTATGTTTTTCCTTAATTTTCTCATTACTATATGTGTTCATTTTAAAATTACTTAGTGTTCCCTAATTTCTAGTTTCTTTAACTGCAAAATAAGAGACTCAAATGGAAGAAAAAGAAGTGCCTGTGATTCAGGTTTGTTGAAAGGCTGGTCTGGAAAGGTCAAGGCGTGAGACCCTGTATCTTTCTCCTGTCTTTCTCTCTCTGACTATCTCTCATAAAAGAAAGAAACTTTAAAAGTGTTCTTGAAGGACCAGCAAAGGGCATAGTGGTTATTTTGCTGAACTCTCACCTACTCGACTGAGGTTCGAGTCCTGGACCGGGTGGCTTGAAACACACCAGGTCCATGCATGCATGCTTGAAAATCCCAAGAGGAGAATGGAGGAGAAGGACCCCTGGGGGGGGTGATTTCTTGCTTTCTCTCTGTCTCTTTCTCTCCAGTGAGCACACGTGCCTTTTAGCAAAAGTATCTCAAAAAATAAATAAAAAGTGTTCTTGGAATATGTCATATATATGTAAATAGTTCAAGATAATTTTCTTTAAGATTATGTTTTATAGTATTAGAACCAAGGATATTTATATTTGATATTTGGAAATGACAACTGAAAAAGCAAGACAAACATTTCTACTTCAAATTAGAAAACAAACTGATGACTGATATTATGCTGAAATTAATTTTTTAACTAGGATATTCTAAAAGACAGATATAGAGACAGAGAGAGAAATTTAATTCTTTTGATAACAAATTTGATAGGAAATACCACTGTTGATGCCTTTTATGTATCATCATCATTATTATTAGTGATCTATTTAGTGTGTATGCGTTCTGAGTGGAGGTTTGGTAACTATTGGATCATCAGGAAAGATATGACAAATTTTTGCTTAGAAAAATACATCATGACTTTCCTGACAATGTAGTTAACTCCAGGTACTCTTGAAATATTAGTTGAATGGAAAAGCTATCCTCTATGACTATCTGGATGGATGTGTTATATTTCCCAAATTATTCCCATCTACAAACATACAAATACGCACACACAGTTGAACTCAAGATAAAATAATTCAGAGCACTGAATTTAGACTAGAGGGTTGAGACCTCCTTCTTTTACATAAACCTGTAATGACCCAGTTCACTTATGCACCTGCCCATTAACTAGAAAAGGAAAGTTATCCCCTCTCATAAGACCTTACCAGATAGAACATGATGTTCCTGTAAGGTTTAACTTCCCAAAGCTCCATTATTCAGCAGATTCTAGAAAGTCTTAACACATTTGACTTACCTACCTTCCCTCTATCAAATTGAGTCATATTTCCCAGATAAATATAATTCCTTACACTTGTAAGTCATAGGACCGAGTAAAGAATTAATAATATTATTTTGGCAAAAAACATTCAGAGAAAAGAGGAGAAAGTTTTCTTGGTTTCTATAGCACAATCTGCCAAAGGTGAGATTCCACAACTTGTGTTTTTAAACTTCATTTCTAGGGACCACTCCTGAAAATTGCCTTTGTTCTAGTGTGTACTTTTCTTGAACCTTTCAGACCCTGAAGTCTGCTGAAGTCTGGACTTTTAGAAAATCAAAAGGAAAGAATTAACATCCGCCATTGCTTCTCTATAATGTTTTGCAGAAATTAGGATTATCTTTCACTTTATGTAGGGTGGTTTCTTCATACTTTGAGATTTTTAGATTATCTTCTGGTTTTGATTCTTTGAAGTTTAATTCCTTTGTGGTCAGGGCATATTTTATATAACTGAATTCTTTTTAAATGTTTATGAATTATTTTATAGGTTAGAATGTGGTCTATTTGGGTAAATAGGTGAATTTTAGAAGGCATATTCTGCTGCTGTTGGGTGCAGCCTTCTTTAAATGTCAATACATTGCATTTGGTTGATGGAATTTTATTATTATTATTATTATTATTTATACATTCAATTGCTATACACCATTTAGATTGTAAAGAAACTTTACCCAGCATGATATTAATTCTACTATTTCCTTGTTGATTTTGCTTTTTCTGTGAATTTTTTGAGAGGTTATTTATAGTTCTGTATTCTAACATGGACTGGTCTAGTTTTCCTTGTAGTTCTCAGTTTTCGCTCTATATGTTTTAAAGCTTTTTATTATGTGTATAAATGCTTAAGCTTGTCCTCTAGAGAAATTTACCTCTATCCTAATTTAAATAAGCTTCTCTATTCCTTGTAATATTGTTTGCTTTGAGATCTATATTGTCTAATAATAGCATAGCCATTCTAACATCCTTCAAATTGCATTAACAAGACATTATCTTTTTCCATCTTTCTTAAAAACTTACTTTGTACTCTATTCTGCAAATTCTAACAGCGTGGATTTTTGAAGATCTTAGCCCAATCTCCCCAACAGAAGGAGTACCATGGGGCTTACCTAGGTTTCTTAAACAAACACCTCAATTTTCTCTAAAGACAATATCTAAGGAAAACACAGAAATAGTATTATTTGTTTTTTTGTCACTCAAGAATTCTTATCCTTCATGACATGATATGTAGAGATTTGCTAACTTTAGTTGGATACATTGAATACATTTAGTTGCATACATACATTTTCCTCCTTGTTTCAAGTGAGAGAGTATATCAACCCTATTACTCCATTATACCAGTAAGTAAAAATACCTCAATTTCATTTCAATTTGCATTCAGTAGGCCAGACAGCACCATGGTGGTGAAGTTGGCTAGATCCCACATGGTGACTGTACAGTTTGAGTTTCAGACCAAGCAGCCTGAACAATGCACTGGGTGCATGTGTCTGCTGTTTAAAATCTTCAAAGAAGAAATGGAGGAATTGCAGGGACTGTCTCCCACAGGGTGTGCTTTCTCACTTTCTCTCCCTCTCTCCCACTCTCAGTCACTGTTGAATGTACTCACCCTTTAATAGATGATAAGAAAAAAATGTACATTTACTACTTTTGAATAAGTGTGAACTTTTTTCGATATGTTTGAGGGAAACTTTTACCTCTTTGGTAGTTATTGTTGTTTTTAAGTTTGCTTAATTTATTCATGATAGAGAGTAAGTACATGCACTTCAGAGACAGAATCGCCCTGAGGAGGCCTTCCAGTTCTTTAGGATCTTGGGCACACTCACATGTGTCCAGTGAAGTTTCAAGCCAAGCGAGGGATCTAAACCCATGGTTGGCCATCTGTTTTCTGAAACTGGAGTTCAGTTTGTTATTAATGGCGTCACTAGGCTGGGCCTGTTGCTGATTTTTTTTTTCCCTATTTTTCTGTTAGATATTTGTACTTTGCCCCTCAGGTTTTAATCCTTTGTATTTTAATATGAGCCTTTTATCAATGACATATGTTATGAAAATACATACAGCTTATCAGTTAGAAATTGAGTTTATTTATATTTTTCATCTATTTTTTAAAAAAGTTTTATGTAGTCAGATTTATCCAACTTTTATTTCATTCTCATTTTACTGACCTATTTACTAATTAAGACGCCAGTACTGTATGATAGCGCCAGGCCTCCTCATAGATTTTTGTTTCCTTTGTTCCCACATGGTTTTCTTTCCTATTCTTGTATATATGTCTCCATATTAATAACTAATAAACTCATTTAACTCTATAATATAATTCTTTGGCATTTGGGGAGATGGAATTGAATCTATAAATTAACTTTGCAAGAATTGACTTGTTTAAAATGTTAAATTAATGTCTCAATAACAGAATTATCTTACTATTTGCCCCTGTCTACTTTTGTGTGTTCCAGAAATGTTTTAAAATATTCCTTATAGAGAACCAGCCATAGCATAGTGATTAAAGTGGATGGATCCCACATAGCCAACTGTGCGATTTTGAGACCCAGACTCAGAGGCTTGAAAAGCACATCAGGTGTGAGTGTGTGTGTGTGTGTCCAAAATCCTGAGACAAGAATGGAGAACAGAGGAAAAGGGACTATGGTTTTCTCTTCCATCCTGGGGATTTTTCACTTTTCCTCTCTCTCTCTCAGTCTCTCTTTGGTCAATGTACTCACGCCAGAGTGTATTTTTTTTTTTTTTTGGTTTTATTATTTTTTTGGAGAGGTTTTTGCTATAGGGCACATGTGCTAGCCACAAAGCCAGAGAGACAGAAAGTGAGAAGTCACTCCCAGGGGGGATGGCCATGCTGCAATTCCTTCTCCTCCATTCTCCTCTTGGGATCCTGGGCAAACACGCACACACTCCTGATATGAGTTTAAGCCACCAGGTCTGGGACTGGGGTGGAGGTCACCTACGTGGAACTCCAGCAAAATAGCCATTACGCTATCTGCTGGTCCCCCCATAGCGTATTTTTAAAAAGAGCAACAACAACAAAGAATATTCCTTGTAGAATGTGCACATTTATTTCTAACTATTTAATCTTTTGTTTCTAATGTAAATGGAGTTTTCTGTACAGTGTCTCTGATAACTTTTTTTCCATATATAGAGTACTGATTTTCATGTATTCTTTTTCACCCATGTTTGTTTATTAAGTGTATCTCAATTTCTATCTTCTTCAGGTTTTATTTTTTTTTTCAAATTTATGACTGTTTTATTGTTTATTTTTTAATTGTTAATTCCTTTTTCAACCTCTCTGTTGATAATTACATAATTTTGCCCTTAATTTTATTAATAAGATATATGATATTAATGGATTTCTTTATATTAAGTCTACTTTGCATATTTTAAATACTACTTGACAAAGTCTACTATTCTCTAATGTTGTGCTAAGTTCTGTTACTTTCTAAATTATATTGGTCAATGTTTTATATACTATTTTTATATTGCCTAGTTATCACTGTTAAACTTGTACAATTGATAAAGTTATTAATATATTCTTCCTTTTCAATACGCTGAAATAGTTTATAAAGCATTAGAACTGTCTAATATTTGAATATTTTTGTAGAATCTCCTTGTGAAATGTTCTGGGCCCCTAGTGTGTAGAGCGTGTGTGTGTGTGTGTGTGTGTGTGTGTGTGTGCATCAAGGATGGGGTAGATGGGAAATTCTTTAATACTTTTATTCATTTCTTCCCTAGAAGTTGGTATTTTTTATCTTTTACATCTAACAGAGTGAGAATTAATAATCTGAATTTTCCGAAAAATTTTTCTCATTTCAGTTAAGTTTTTAATTTTTTTCTTTAGAGAGAATTTTTATATGGGACCTGTGTTCTCACCAGAAAAACGGAGAGGCAGAAAGTAAGAAATCACCCCGGAGGGGGAAGATCATCCCACAATCTTTTCTCCTCCATTCCACTCTCCTTTTGGGCACGTATGCACATGCATCTGGCAAGAGCTTTGAGTCACCAGGTCCAGGAGTTGAACCAGGGTTGACTACATGAGAATCCAGCTATGTAACCATTACAAGTCACTAGGTCCAGGAGTTGAACCAAGGTTGACTACATGAGAATCCAGCTACGTAACCATTACTCCATCTGCTGGTCCCTCATTTAAGTTTTTAGATTTATGTGCACAGAATTTTGTGGAGTACTATCTCATAATTTTATTTTAATTTCTTCTGTTTCAATGATATTTCTAACTTGACTTTTTTAATGTGGTGTATTTGTGATTTCTATTTTACTCTTGTCCACAGTAGCTTGAGTATCTTGCTCCAATTTTTTGGTTCACATGAATTGTGACTGTCTCACAGTGGTAGGGAGGAAGGCAGGTAGGAAGTCATAGCAAGATAGCTATAAAGCAACCTCCCTGGAGAATCCCCATTAGAGAGTGGTGTAAATACTTCCCTCCTTGTTATTTCTCTCAGGCTAACACATCTACCACCTGTCTTCGAGAAACCAAGAAATTCAAAACACAGATATAGCCATTTTCTTTTCCTCTCTCTCTGTCCTCTATCTTCCCACATCATCGCATGCCAGGTAAACTTTATTTTTTCCATTTTGTTACATTCATGAAGAGCCAAGGCATCCTACTCAGGTTGATTTTGATGAAAGAGATATTTACATTTTAAAAGGCAAATCTAGGATATGTGCTTTCAGGTTTAGTTTGTGTGTGTGTGTGTGTGTGTGTGTGTGTGTGTGTATATATACATATATATATGAATTATGCTTAATTATATTGTTTAAATAAACAGAATGTTCAACACTTTGATGATATCGCACACCATCTATTATTCATATATCAAAATAGGTGAAAATACTAAAATTAGGGTTAGGTAAAATAAGATATAAGGCTTGAGGCCCCCCAAAACTAAAAACAAAACCCAAACTAAACTAATGACAAGAAAAAACCTCTTAACTGCAAGGGAAAGAAAGGAAAAAAGAACTTAAAGCAAACCATGGACCAAAATCTCACTCCTATTATTTAATGAACAGTATGAGAATTTGGCTTCAAATCACTAAAATAGCTATAGAAACTAAATTATCTAGCCTGGGTAATTTAATAGTATATCAACCACTGAAATGATCAATAGCAATGGGCATACTGCTGGAAAAAATTAATTTTTACAGATTTCAACATGTAAAAATGTATCTATTGGAAACCACAGTCTCCTTCACAAATTGCACTTAAGATGGCTGAATGCATTGATTGAGCAAGGCATTATTATTGGTTCACTGACATACACGCACACACAAACAGCTATGGATTGTTGATATTCTTAACTACTCACATTATTTTACACATGTTTTCCTTCTCTAAAAGAAGTAAATTGTGATGTCTTTGAGATGTTGACTGAGCGTATCAACACTGATACTCACGGCCGGCCTGTCTGCTGTGCCGTGGCTAGAGACCTGATGCTATCTTTAACACTGTCCTTTAGCTCCATGGCAGAAGATGGAGAAGTCCAGTAGATATAGGAATCATGTCAGTCTGAAAATATTCATTTCTTAAATTTGAATTTTATCCTAATTACGAAAAGAAGCTCCTATAAAAAAGGACTGTGTCACTGACAAAGTTTACAAAATAGACATGAGAACACTGCCACAGTTTGACTACGTCACTATTTCTAGAAAAGTAACTAGAAAGCTTTCCAGGTAGAGAGAGAGAGAAGTAAAGTGAGAAAGCCCTCTTCCAGGGAATGGTCATGCTGTCATCCTTCCTGCTCCTTTTCTCCCTCCTTTCAGGATTTTGGAAAATTCTGGTATGTTTTTCAAGTCACTGGGTGTGGGACTAGAATCACGTAGTCAATTACATGGGATCCAGCTGTCTTAACCAACATGTCAAAGGCTAACCCAGAACCTACTCTGTTATTCAGCATAATTCCCAAATGTACTGCCTTTATAGAGGAGGTGAAATATCTGCTCAATCCTGTGTATTCCAAAAACACCCTTCCTCTACTTTGGAGCTAAAAGCATTCAGAGAATCCAGTTTAAGGAAAAAATAAATTAATTTGGTTAAATGTTGGAAAATATCATTCCTAATCATATGTTTATTAGCCATCTGCATTTCCTCTTCCCTGAGCTTCCTAATCACATGCTTACCTTGTCTTGTATCATTTTATTTACTTACAAATATTTTAAGCTCTTTTTCTATGACATATTTTGAAAATAATTTTCTCACTATATTCATCAGTATTTACTAATTGAAATTTATAGAGTCTATTCTCCTACTACTTTTCTTTGTACCTTCTTTTTCTTTATTTTTTTTAGGGAAATATTTAAATTTCCTCCTTTATGGCTTTTCATTTTTTTCCCATTTTAAACACTTGATATTTTTAAATAGAATTTATTCTATAGAGCACTTTTAGGTCAGCAAAACTGAGCAGACAGCACAGCGAGTTTCCATATGCTCCTTTCCTCCACAAGCATATAGTTCAATTTTTATGTAGATAGGCAATCAATCAAATTATCCTTGTATATTGAATTAGATATGAGTTTTTCAGTAATGTAGATAGGTCACATTAATTTAATGTGACTATAGACTGCTATAAATTGTAAATTTATATAGTCAAAAGTACAGTGCATAGTAAAACTTGGCTCCACAAGCAGAAGCAGATGTAAGATATCTTAGAACAGTTTCGCCTCTATTCCTGGCTTACTAAGGGGCAGTATGTTTAGCTGCTCTTAACTTTCCATGTGCAGGGTCCTGTCAGATAAGAAAAAGAACAAAATTCTTGCTTAGTTATCTTTTTATTCTCTGGTTTAAATGACCATTTCAAAGAAATTGGCACTAACAATAATATACATTTCATAAGAAAATATGTACAAGCATTGAGTTCTTCTAGCTATATGGCATACTCAGAACATTTATTTATCTTTTGGGGAAAAATATAGAATCAATATCCAAGTTTACTTGAATATTAGTTGGTCTTGAGCTTTTCACATACAAGAAAGACAATCTCCCCTCAGTTCACTTTAGGATGGTTTTGTTGTTGTTGTTGTTGTTGTTTTCCTAGGATGGTTTTTGTTGTTGTTGTTGTTGTATTTTGTTTGTTTGTTTGTTTTCCCCCTAGGATGATTTTAAGTAACGAAATTCCACCAGGATTCAAGATCACAAATTGGCTTCTCTTTCTGTTGATAACTGATATTGTACCAATTAACTGTGTTTCTTTTTGTAGTTAAACACAAGCAACTGGTTCACATAGTTGATAATGAGTTGATTTTTTTTTTTTTTTAAGATTTTCTCCAAAGGGCACATTCATTCACTGGAAAGATACAGTGAGAGGGAAAGTAAGAAACTATACCCCAATGTGGATGGACATGCTGAAATTCCTTCTCCATTTTCCTCTCAGAATTTTGAGCATGTGTGCATATGTACCCAAGCATGATTTTTCAAGCCACTGGGTCCAGGACTTGAGCTGTGGTCAGCTATGTGGGAATCCACCACCTTAATGACTATAAGTGTTAAACTTTTGTATCATGTAAAACATTTAAGCAGGACTGAATCTCCACTCTAAATCCCAGCTTCCCAAACCCAAGAAGCTCAGCCAGGTGCAGAAACCTTCTCTAAGCAATTATCTATTTTTTTAAACTTTATTTATTTATTTTAATTTGACCAAGGAGAGACAGACAGAGAGAGAGGGAGAGAGAGAGCAAGCCACCAGGTCCCAGGACTCGAACCACGGTCGGCCATATGGGAGTCCAGCGTCCTTAACCACCACACTACCTGCTGGCCCCAGAAGCAATTATCTTAAAGTAAAAACACCACCAAATGACTAAAATTCAGAGAAGAGAGACTGAAGAGTGAGCAGCATGGAAAAGAAGAGTTGCAGACAGCATGGCTCATCTCCTCTCACACATCTCTGAAATCTCAATTGAAATCCGAGAGTTCAGCCCAGGTGCACCTATTTCCTAGAAACTGTGAGGCCTTTGTAATATTCAGTTCCAAGACCAAAAGTGCAGGTTGCTTGATCAGCATCAGGGAAACAGAACTGCAGAGAGATTGAGAATCACCTTCTCCCACATACCTCTGAACACTTAGAATTAATTCCAAGAAATTAGGAAGAAATGTATAATCCATAAGATGACCAGAAATCACCATAGAGGCACAAGAAATATGAGAAACCAAAATAATATCTCTCCCTCTAGGGAAAGGAACTCATGAAAATGTCCAACAAAGAATTCAGAATAGTCATAGTGACAAAACTAAAGAGATGCAAGATATGAGAAACAATCAATTCCAGAAGGTGCAAGAGGAAAGAGACAAGTTCCAGGAATTGAGAAAGCTCTCTCACAATTTGAAGGAAGAAATACATGTCATAAAAAAAGAATCAAACAGCTGTTAGAGATGAAGCCTGTAATATAGGAAATCAAAACCTCCTTGAAAGTATTAAAAACAGATTAGACCAATCAGAAGATTGAATCTCAGATGTTGAAGGCAAAACCTCTGACCTAGAAAAAAAAAATCACCAAAAAGGCTGAGAAAATAACTCAAAAACATGAACATAATATATGAGAAATACTAGATACCATTAAGCACTCAAACATCCAGATAATAAGTGTCCAAGAAGGTGAAGAAACTGAAGTGCTGACAATCTATTCTATAAAATCCTGGAAATAAACTTTCCAAACCTAGAGGCATTCAAATATTCAGACCCAGGAAATAGTAAACTTTCCAAACCTACAGGCATTCAAATATTAAGACCCAGAAAATACAGAGGACCCCAAGAGAATCAACCCAAGAAGATCTTCTCCAAGGCACATCATAGCCAGAATTGGGCAACTCCACAGACAAAAATACTAAAATTGGTGAGAGAGAAATATCAGGTTACTTACAAATGTTATCCCATCAGGCTAACATCAGACCTCTCATCAGAAACAATGCGAGCAAGGAAATAGTGGGAAAATCCGACGGAAGTGTTAAATGAAAACAATTTCAACCAAGAATACTATACCCAGCAAGATTATCCTTTATATGGGAAAATAATATAAAATCATTCTCAGATGAACAAAACCTGAAAGAATTTACAAAGATCAGACCAGCCCTCCAAGAAGTTCTGAAGGGAGATTTTACCATGAAAACTAAGGTCATACAGACAGAAATAGGAAAACAAAATGCAACCAAGAAAATGCTAGGGACAAGTCTGGACAAGACCCTTATCAATAATAACATTGATTGTTAACTTCCAAGATTTAAATGAAAAGATCGGACCATGGTACCACTTAAAATTCAACAGAAGAGATATTAATTACATGAGATTGAATGGGTTTTGACTAAAAGAGTAACTATATATATATATATGTATATTTTTTTGGCTGTGCTTTCTTTTCCTGATTTAAGGATTTTGCTTTCTATTAAGCTGTTGGTCAGTTCAGCAATTTGTTAAATGCTTTTTTTTTTTTTGCTTGATTGTTTGCTTTTAATTTGAAATATAAACTTTCATCCCTTCCTGACCTCTCTTGAATTGGAAAATATTTGTGAGTATTCTTACTTTGTGGTAGAACAGTTATTTCCATAAGCTCAGTAATATCTGTTGCCTTGCATCAGAAATTGGAAATACTAGTTACTGCCAGCGCTTTGACTAGAATGTCATATCTGAAGATATGACCAGAAACTATGGAACTAAGGTAGATCTCAAGAAAGTCAACAGAAGCTCTTGAAAAGATTGCCTGGCACCACAAATAGTTTTGTGTGGCAGAAAGTATTAGAGAAACCATATGAAAGAATTCATACCATAAAACAATCTGGACTTTTCCAGCCCAGCATTGTAACCAGCAGAGATTGCAAAAGAGCAGTCACAACCAGAGGAGTACCCTGAGGAAGACTTTGAAGAGAGGAAAAGAGGCTGATCTTTGCTAGCAGATGGTATATCACAGAATACTTGGTAGGCAGAGCTCAGTTGGGAAGGTTCATGTGTGAATTGTGTTTTGGGTGTTTGCTTCTCAATAGTTTGAGTAGTAGACATGTAAATATTTTCTCAAAAGTATTTAATACCATACTGTCTCTATTATAGAGTCACAAATAAAATTACAACAAATATTTAGAGAGTTATCTTAAAAATTCAGGTATTTTTTGACATTTTGAAATTTGTTTATTAACAGTCAAGAATTATGGAGTATGAGCAATTTTTTTAATATTGAAAGTAAATATTTGTGAGAAAATGATGTAAATATACCATTAAAAAATAGAAAATAAAAACTTTAAGCATCACAATGACTTCTGATTTTTTTTTTTAAGGAAATTTGGTTTCAATCAATTGTAGTCATTATGTTCTATTTTAAACTCCCATTGTGACAAGGCATCAATGGAGACAATTCTGTGTCCTTTGTCATGAACTAAGATTAGAATATTTGGTACTTCTTTTTTGCTTTCTTGAAGCAAGGTATTTCAGGCACATCTTGAGTCCTCTTATTAAAGCTTTGTCTCCAGTGGGTTCTTGGAGCCTCTTCATGGAGAAAGATAACAGAGACCAAAATCTGGTCATTGTTTCAGATTTTTCTTGATGCACGCTGGAGGTATAGCACAATGACACTGGAGTTGCTAGACACTTCTGTGGAGAAGCAAAATTTATCATTTTTAATCTGCTTTTACTGTTTTATTTCTTGCTTTAATAAAGCTCTCTGGAGAGACAGTATAATGGTAAAGGGCACAGACTTTGGAACCAGACTACTGTGTTTAACTCTTCATAGATAAGCGAAGAAGCTGAGAAAGTTACCAATTTTCTTTAACTTTTATATCTGAGTCTATTCTATATTTTGGGCATTAGTTTCCTTATGTACAAAATGGGGATCATAATTACCATGAATATAGTTGTCTGAAATATTGAATGCTTAAATATTTGGGGATCACTTAAAAAAGTACCTTGTACAGGGAACCAGCAGTTAGCATAATGGCTATGTCGCTGGGCTCCCACGTAGTCAATAGCAGTTCGCATCCCGGACCCAGTAGCTTAAAACTCACGCCAGGCGCGTGTGTGTGCATGCCCAAGATCCCGAGAGGAGAATGGAGGAGAAGGGATAGTGGTGTGACCAGCTTCTCTGGGGGATGATTTCTCACTTTCTGTCTGTCTCTCTCTGTCTGTCTGGCGAGCACACACGCCCTATAGTGAAAACCTAAAAAAAACAAAAAAAAAAAAAAAAGTACCTTCTACATAGAGAAGACTCGGTGCTAGTCAAGAAAATTTTCTAAAAAGTTAATCCAATAATCCAATTATTTTCCTCTTTCACTGTTTTGTATATCACTCTATACATATCACAACAAGATATACCTAAATTATACCGTTGCTATGAAAAATATGTCTTTCTTTTCTTCTTTCTTTCTTTCTTTTTTTTTTTTTTACTCTTTCACTCAGGCTATAAAATACTTTAATATATTTTATATTTTTATCATGTATCTTAATACTTGAAATATAGTGTTAAATAATTATTTTATTTACCTTAATAAATTAATTAATTTTCTTGTGTGTTTTAATTTGACCAGAGAGAAGCAGAGTGTGTGTATGTGTGTGTGTGAGAGAGAGAGAGAAAATGAGAAAGTGAGCCACCAGGCCTGGGACTCAAACTGTGGCTGGTCATGTGCGAGTCCAGTGCCCTTAACCACCACGCCACCTGTGGGCTTCTAAAAAGCAACTATTAAAAAAAAAAAATCCAGTCATTCTCTAAAGTAACTGAAACACAGAGTGTATCCGAAATAGAACCCACACTCAATTTTTCTGTGGATGCAGTGATAAAGACAGAAGAGACAATAACAGACCCCTAAAATTTTGTGTATAATTACTTGTTTTTTTTTTTTTTTTGAGAGATTTTCACTGTAGGGCGCGTGCGCTCGCCAGACAGACAGAGAGAGACATAGAGACAGAAAGCGAGAAATCACCCCCCAGGGGGGATGGTCACGCCGCAATCCCTTCTCCTCCATTCTCCTCTCGGGATCTTGGGCATGCACCCACACGCGCCCGGCGTGAGTTTTAAGCCACCAGGTCCGGGACACGAACCGCAGTCAACTACGTGGGAGTCCAGCGACATAGCCATTACGCTAACTGCTGGTTCCCTGTATAATTACTTCTTTAAAAGCTTCTAATTGCAGGAACCAGCAGTGGTGTAATGGCTATGTTGCTGAACTCCCATGTAGTTGATCACAGTTCAAGTCCCAGACATGGAAGATTAAACTCATGCTGAGCACATGTGTGTTCATAACTGAGATCCCGAGAGGAGAATAGAGGAGAAAAACCATTCAAATTATAAAACTAATTATTTATTTAATTTTATTTATTATTATAATTATTTTTTGGGGGGGAGAGGTTTTTGCTATAGGATGCGTACACTCGCCAGACAGACAGAGACAGAGAGACAGAAAGCAAGAAATCACCCCCCAGGGGGATGGTCACGCCACAATCCCTTCTCCTCCATTCTCCTCTCGGGATCTTGGGCATGCACGCACACGCACCTGACGTGAGTTTAAGCCACCGGGTATGGGACTTGAACCGTGGTCGACTACGTGGGAGTCCAGCGACATAGCCATTACGCTAACTGCTGGTCCTAATTATTTTTAATTTAATATAGTGCACATGTGTTCACCAGAGAGAGAAGGAGAGAGAGACATCGCAAGCCGCCTGTTCTGGAGTTCAAACTGTGGTCAGCCATGTGAGAATCCAGCACCTTAACCACCACACCATCTGCTGGCCACCAACTTCAATTTTTTAAAATATTATTTTCTTTTACTTTTAAAACTATTATAGTTGGATTTAAATTATGTAAGTACCTTTATATAAACATAGATATTTTCTCTTTTTTTTCCTGTCACACTCTGATTAATCTATCAAAACTTTCAATTCTATTGAAGGAAAGTAATCCGTTTGATAAACACAAATATAAGTGTGGAGCTTTCTAGGATTCCTCAGACGTCAAAACAGAGTTTAAGGTAACATTATCTTCTGGAGAGATTTTTATTACTATACTAGTTTGGATAAGGTACAATGGATATAGTTCACATCTAGAATATTTTTTTTTTTTTACTTTTCTTTTTTTTTTTTTTTTTTTTTTTTGGAG